>NC_060122.1:380333622-380636653 GCF_021461395.2 Schistocerca americana | reverse complement strand
TCCGCGTTTTCACGAAAAACAAAGAGTGGAAACCCAACGTCGTGGGGGTAATGTGCACTTTTTCTACACAACATTAATGGGAAACTTAAGTAAATTCGTTATCTTTCAGGTAAACACATTTTCCTAATCCGTCTTATTAGAAAAATATTTCTCGTTTCGCTTTCTTACGAAAAAGAGGAATTCCCAAATTTAAAGAAGTCCGCACACACAAAGATACTGTTCCAGGCCATATGAGATACCAAATAATAGCCACTGAAGATAAAGGCACTGTTCTATCAAACGCGCCTGGATCTGGACTGGTACTTATTCTGAAACAGTGCAAAATTTAATTAATGCCACATACTTCCACACTTCTATATCAGATACGTAAAAAGAATGGTAACTGTTACTGCTGCGTGGAAAAATTCTCTGAACAGTGTCCACTTCAAAGAAGAACACACAAAAATGACTGATGTCGCATAAACGAAGCCAGTAAAAACAACAAGAGGTTGTGGATGGGTAGGTCCCCCTTTAAAGCTAAGGTGCGTGAGTCTTGCCGTTCGTTTTACACGTAGAGCAGAAATGGCCAGTTCGGGCAGATAACGCGGACTGTGAGCGAGGCACCAGAAATCGTTATCACTGCCGCAGCCCCCGCCTGTCCCATTACTCGGAGAGAGGAGCTTCATGGCAATCGGTTTAACGACGTCCACAGCAGCGGCTCCATAACATCCCAGCAGTTAAGCAACGCCGAGTTCATCGCCCGAACGAGCATACCACGCGGTTTACTGGCCTGGATGAGAACGGTCGGCGCATCCGTCGCTTGTTGCAGCCTCCCACCATGTACTGGAGCGCTGAACTTCAGTCGGCAACCTCCTAAGCGTTCTACACTTAACCTCAACTCGAACAACGGAACAAACGCGTGACCAATGGTATGAATGGTACAGCTCTTCCGGAAAGTTTACGAGAAGTCATTTCACAACGAAGTGCAAACGATCGGAATGGACAGAAGAAAGTATTAACATAATACACTTCTTCTTTGCTTTGACGAACTTACTGCTCTTCAGGCAGTGACGTCACTGCGGGCGATAATAGAAAGAAAAATAATAGAAAGAAAAATGTCAATGAGGGCAATAATAAAAAATTTGGACTAATTCTAGACGGGTAAAAGGAAATGGAATGTAATAAGGCCGCGAAATACAAGCTTGAGCCCACTTTTAAAGAGACACAAAGATATGCCATACCGTCGAGTGAGGATAAGGAGAAAGAATGGCACTGACCGGAAAAAAGAGTCTCGGGCTATGTGCTTCGGTATCCCATAGTTTGTGCTGAAGCATGACTCAGTATATACCAAGGAGGCTGTTCAAGGATTTGTTATTAACCGTGCAGCAAAAATTAGAATGCCATCCTCATAACGGTTAAAATGGGAGGTCACACTTCGTATGGCGTCACAGTGAACAACAACTGTACACATCCAGGCAGTACTTGAGGCACCAATGGCCGGCTTACTGTAATTAAAGGAAGTGTTCGTGAATGGGGCCTTCAATCTGTTGCCTACTGTTATCACCACAGTTCCTAAAACACTTCTTTGCTTGCTATTCCGGCAATATTGTAAGATATACGTAATGCAAAAGGTAACAAATTTACTTCATGCTTTGGCCGGCTGGAGTGGCCGAGCGGTTCTAGGCGCTACAGTCTGGAACTGCGCGACCGCTACGGTCGCAGGTTCGAATCCTGCCTCGGGCATGGATGTGTGTGATGTCCTTAGGTTAGTTAGGTTTAAGTAGTTCTAAGTACTATGGGACCGATGACCTCAGAAGTTAAGTCCCATAGTGCTCAGAGCCATTTGAACCATTTTTTTGCTTCATGCTTTATGTGGAGAGCAACAGTTGAGAGCAAAACATACAGTTACCCAACGAATCGCCTTTCACACTCGTTCTCACAATACGATCACCTTATGTGATGAGAACGTGTAAACAAATTAGTGAACAGACATCTTCAACTCCCGCCAAAAAAGAATGGAAGTAGATTCGTCTTCATCATTAAATTCCCATACCCTATGTAAAGTGTGGCACTATCGCTGAGACCAGCTCACTGTTTGGCCGACTGTCGCCGATTCTAAGTTTTATTGCTTCTTTCATCTCTGGAAACGATTTGTATATGTGAAAAACTCCTAGATGCACAATGCTTCCGAGTCCAACTTAAAGCTGCGTTGTTGAAACCAACTTTTCGATGAAGACAGCTTTACTTACGCTTCGGAAAAAGAATTCCATTTCGTTTGCAACCGTTTAAGCTCCAATATATCCACTCTCCCGGAAGTGTTCGTTCCACAGCGACGTTGTAATCGTGTGTAGACTTTCTGAGGAATGGCGAGGAGTCAGTGGCACGTTGGAGCCGAGCTGGTTTGTGAGGCGTGCTCAGTTGGCACAATCACAACAACACTGTCCAAGGACGGCGGGCGCCCGGGTTGCAATCCCGGCGACATCGACAGTGGTCACAAATGACTAACACAACACATATTACGATCACAGTAACAAACAAAAAAGTACACTAAGCTCACACACAGAAATGGTAACGAATTCAAGGGCTTTCTGGAGCGCTAGACACGACCTTCGCCATGCACAATGATCGACGGCCTTTAAAAGACCACTGCCACGTCACAATCAACTCCGAGACACTCTTAAATCGGTTTCCCCGTAATTGGCGGCGTAAGCCGATTCTAAAGTCTAAATCTGCAGATGTACTTCGAAAGCTACAATACAGTACACACCGAGTTAGGTGCGGCATTAGGCAAGCCAGTGGTCGCACACTCGTGACGAGTGGGGTTCAAATCCCCTCTCGGACATGCAATTGTAGTTTATCCGTGGATCATCTGCCTCGCTTGACAGGAATGCCGGGATGACTCGCCTGAGGAGGATACAGTCAAATTCATTCCTCAGCTTTGTCTCATCTGAGTGTGTACTGCGTCTCTAATGACTTAGTCATCGATCTACATCTACATAGATATTCTGCAAATCACATTTAAGTGCCTGGCAGAGGGTTCATCGAACCACCTCCACAATTCTCTATTATTCCAATCTCGTATAGCGCGAGGAAATAATGAACACCATCTCTTTCCGTACGAGCTCCGATTTCCCTTGTTTCATGGTGGTGATCGTTCCTCCCTATGTAGGTCGGTGTCAACAAAATATTATCGCATTCGGAGGAGAAAGTTGGTGATTGGAGTTTCGTGAGAAGATTCCGTCGCTACGAAAAACGCCTTTCTTTTAATGATGGCCATCCCAAATCCTGTATCATTTCTGTGACACACTCTTCCATATTTCGCGACAATACAAAACCTGCTGCCTTTCTTGGAACTTTTTCGATGTACTCCGTCAGTCACATCTGGTAAGGATCCCACAACGCGCAGCAGTGTTCTAAAACAGGACGGACAAGCGTAGTGTAGGCAGTCTCCTTAGTAGGCCTGCTACATTTTCTAAGTGTCCTGCCAATAAAACGCAGTCTTTGGTTAGCCTTCCCCACAACATCTTCTGTGTGTTACTTCCAATTTAAGTCGACGGGAAGTCATTTCGTATCTTCTCCCTTAGCACGGTGCGTGGAGGCAGAAACAGAGTGTACGAGAATAATTTCCTATTCTTGTTATAGCGTCAGCGATGAGTACGAGTTAAGAAATATTATTTGCGCATTACTGTTTAAGCCTAAATACGTTATGGTCATTACGCGGGAAGTGGGAGGAAGTAATGTTTCTTGACTCTCTCGGAACGTGTGGCCACAGAATTTTAACCGTAAACCACTCCGCGAAACACAATGCATCTGGTACTGGAATCGGAGGCGTCCCCGAGAAATGTAGCGCAATAGTCAGATTCGCATTCGTTATCGGTGAGGACGGCAATTCAAATCGTCCTTGGCATCCTTGATTTAGGTCTCCCGCTATTTCCTTCCGCATCATGTCTCGATCTGAGCTTGTCCTCTGTCTCTTTTCACCTCCTCGTCGACAGGCCTTCTTTCCTTTCTGGTTGGAGGGTCATCTATATGAGTCCCTCGATCCGACTTACTAAGGCAGTCGGGAAGCACCCAGAACTGTTTTCTTACGCTAATCCAGCTTGGGAGGGAGGCGGGGTGTCCCAGAGCGACAAATGGTACTAGAAAAAAAGCTGAACGATGGTTTCTTGTCCTATCTGCTCCGTGGGTGAAATATACGGTCTTAATATGTACCCTAAAACTTGAATGTGTTGTAGCACCATGGTTGGCTTACGTGGCAGGCCAACTCACTAAGTTTTGGTTGTGTGTGTTCCAGATTGTCATAAGTGAGGCATAATGACAACGGTTCAAGAAAAGGCTCAGAATGCAGGCCAAATTGGGCACGAAGGTCCAAACTAACTTCCAAACACGGTACAGGAACCCACCACTCTTGAGGACATTGATACTCAGGTGGTGCAGAAATTTAACGTACACAGAAAGCGTTGATGTGAAGAATCATCTTCTAGGCCAGGGTGTCCGTATCGCTGGACTGGCATGGGTGGTCGAATACCCTGGCCTCCTAAGTTCTCTGACATTGCATCGATGGACTCCGTTCTATAGGCGTATGTTAAGGACAGATTCTACCAAACGTCTATAAACCATATCAATGATTTAAATAACTGAATCGTTGCTGCCATTGCCACAGTTGATGCGGTTATGTTGCCCTGAGTGCGGACAGAGCTTGAAAATAGACTGGATGTTTTGCTTGTCATATGTAAAAAGTGATTAAATGCGATAGAAACCGTGTGGGACAGTATGCCACATAAACCAAACATAGTGTGAATATGTTAAACTTTTCAGATACGCCCACAGCTGCTACAGTCGCAGGTTCGAATCCTGCCTCGGGCACGGATGTGTGTGATGTCCTTAGGTTAGTTAGGTTTAATTAGTTCTAAGTCTAGGGGACCGATGACCTCAGATGTTAAGCCCCGTAGAACTTAGAGCCATTTGAACCTCAGATACCCTGTACGTCATTGTGTTCTCGCGATCACTCTGTATTCACCAAAAATTACAGGATCGTTCCGACTTAAATCACTGCAAACAGACGTTCTTTAATAGTGGGAAGTTGGATGGAATCAGAAGACATTAGGATCATGCCCTATACAATACTGTGTTGTTCGTGCGGAGCTCCGGATTGTTGAATGGTAAATTTAAAGTTACGTTTCTGGTTTACGTGAAAAGTTCTGTCGGGCCATTAGATCGAAAAAGTGAAGCACCCAGAAGACACGTTTGGATGTACGCGTATACACCATCGACAGGTATGAGAACAATTACAGTTGCAATTCTGTGTGACAGGTAGAATGGCTCTCGTGATTAGTGCTAGTATCAGATAAGAGATGTCAGCAGCGTCAGATGTTGACTGATCCTTGTAAAGGACACGGAAACGTGGCGTACTTCGTTATCAGCAACGACGGAGTTTGAAAGGGGCCACTATTGGACGTCTCCGTTTGGCCGGCAGGTCGAATCGAGCATCGTCCAGATTTATGAGGCATTTGTATGTGACAGTGGCCCGATGCAAGCTAGAACGGAAAATGTGAGGGCAGGCGTATTCGTCGTCAAATTCCCTGGCGACCACATTTGACCACCCCAAGGGAGGGTCGCCGCACTGTGCACCAAGCACATCGTAATGCCTCCAGATCTGCGCCTGCCGTCCGAGGGCAAGAAATTGTCTCCGTGTGACATCCTGCAGCACTGGTCGGAGACTAGCAGCGCCGGAGTAGTCTGTTACCGTCGCGTGTGTAGACTGCCCTTAACAACGACAAACGGTTGCGCATCGAGTGGTGACGTGACCGGAGAGCATCGACTGCTAATGACTGGCTTTGGGGGGAGGTCCCAGTTTTCCAGTGTTTTGGACAGGCACAAGGGTGTTACTCCTAGCGCCACTGTGTGGGGGAACTTCCGGTCAGCGTTCTCGCTTCCCACGCCCGGGTTCCCGGGTTCGATTCCCGGCGGGGTCAGGGATTTTCTCTGCCTCGTGATGGCTGGGTGTTGTGTGATGTCCTTAGGTTAGTTAGGTTTAAGTAGTTCTAAGTTCTAGGGGACTGATGACCATAGATGTTATGTCCCATAGTGCTCAGAGCCATTTGAACTTTAGGTCACGGCTGGTAGTGACTAGGGGACTCTCGACAGCACAGCCGCTCATGTTGGGACATGCTGAGTCCTCATGCGTTACGTCTCATGCAACAGTATCGTGGGGCTATTTTTCAACAATGCTCGTCTACACATGGCACTAGTCTCTATAAACTTTCTGCGTGATGTTTACGTACTTCCGCAGCCAGCAAGAACACCAGATCAGTCCCTTGCAGAACACGGAAACTCCGTGTACGTACCAGCATCCAGGACATCGCGAACCAGTTACAAAGATTGTGGGCCAACTTGTATCAAGAGAGGACACTAAGCATTAAAACACAACGTTTGAAAGGATACCTTACTCATAAGAAGTTATAGCTCTTTCATTACTGTACGGATTTGGCTGCTAAGCAGCACAGTCGCCCTACATCATCAGAACAATAGTGATGGAATACATTGGAGGGATCACGTTCAACGAATGGAAGAATAACATGACGAAGATAGAATTCCAGAGTGAATCAAGTGTTTCCCCACCATTTAAAAAGATGCTGTTGGCAGTTCTAAAACGGAACGGCCAAAAGGCCTAATCCACGATGCCGTGTTTGGTGCTTTATGACGATTTCTGTCTGGCCGAGAGTTGGCCGTAGCTAAGTGTCGATGCAGAGGAGCGTGGCGCGAAGCGAAGGGGCTGCGGAGCGCGCGAGGCGCCTGCAGCAGGATGCAGCGAACTGCGAACGCGGAGGTGTGCGTAAAACGAAACCCGCACGGACGGCCGGCCGGCCAGGCAGGCAGTGTTGGCAGTGCGTGCGGGAGGAGCCGCGAGCTCGGCTCGGCGCGGCGCAGGCGCGGTGCGGCAGGAAGCGTGGCCTATCTGATAAAGCGGGGGGCCCCCGCAGGGTGGCCGGCCCGGCGCTGACTGCGCGCCCCGCTATCAACTGACCCGGACCACACAGCAATTATCTGCCGTGCTGACTAGCATCTCGCTGACAGCCCGAACGCTAATTACGTAACCGGACGGCGCCGCTGCTGCTTCTCGCCAAAGATTCACCTCCCCGAAAAACACTTTCCTTCAACTCTTCAAAGAGAACAGGATGCCCGAAAGAGTACTCTTGACGAGAAACTGTTGCGACGATCTGGCAGTGTTTGTTGTTTCAGTTGTACACGTCATCCCAGCGTACAGTAGGATGACCGACTGTCCACGTCACCAAGCTGAAGACAAGAACCTAAAACTATCAAATTTTGTGCCGTTCCAATTGTAATTCGCATTACGCTGGCAAACGTGTTCACATATTCATCAACACGCAAGTCAGCCCCCCCCCCCCCCCAACAAAACAGCGCTCATACCCCGAGCACTATCTCAGTATGCGCTGCGGTTTACCAAGAAACTGCGATCAAAAAAATCACGTGCTGTTATAAGTTAGTAGTCAGACACACAACACCTGCGTGGCAGCAGTGTCGAGAAGATTACGTAGCCAAGTTACTGACCTTCGCCCTGGCTCGTGTCTAGCCGCGCACGTACCGGTTCGTCTGAGCTAAATACAAACATCAGTAGCGACTAGAACGATTAATGCCAACACACGACAATCGCGAGAATAGTTCTTTCTGAGCGGAATACGAACAGGCGTAATGCGAAAAAAGATACGGAGTCAAGCATGGGAAGAGCAACCGCAAAACGGGACGGGGGAGCGAAACTACTATTCCCCCCCCCTTCCACCCGAGCACACCCACACCGCTCGCATGCTGTCTCTCTCTCTCTCTCACTTTCCTCTTTTTGCGCTCTCTGTTGATGTAAACAGCTCCGACCCGCCACCCTATCTCCAGACATATGGTCACAACCAAGCGAGACTGGAGTTTCCACAGCACAATCACACGCGTTAAGAGACCAATATCTACTTCGCACACAGTTCCGAACACGAATCTGGTCACAACAACACCGCTCGAATACGAAATCAGAGAGAAGACAACAGATTAAAGAGTCAGCATGCGGTGCTCGGCAGCTTTCAAATACTGAAAAAAATGTCATGTTATTACGAACACACACAATTATTTTCAACAACGTTTTAAGCTTCAAAGCGCGTTGCACGGGATTATTCTGTTACAGTGCGACAATGTATTATTTTTCTACCTCTAATAGTGTATTCGGGCTTCCAGACGGCACGACGTTTTGACACGTTGCGCCTTACGGCCCGACAAAGGTGAAGTGTGTGCCTGGAAGAACAACAGTGTATTTCAGAACTACGTGAATTGCCTGAGTACCACAGTCTAGATCACAATTTTGCTTTCAATAACCGGTTTGGCCCAAACAGAAACTAAAAGCTCGTCGCAGCAACTGTTAGGTGCCGTCAACTGAGAACAACAGTTGTTGCGACCAGTTTTTAGTTCTCAACATGGTCTATGCTGTCCCAAACCGGTCACGAGACAGTGGTATTCAGACAGAAGATGAGATCACTGTGCAGTATACGCGACAGCACAGTGCTGCTTTTTAGCGAACTACTCGGGATGTTCTGCACGCTCGCGTCGGCTTCATTCCTTGTTCCTACAAGGAGAATGAATCTTTCTGTTAAGTGGCGTGCTCGGTATTCCATTTTTCACCTGCGGCCACTGCACAAACACCTCCAACCGTCTCTCGCCTGCACACACACACACGCACATATGTACACTCACACACATCGCTCAGTCTGGCAATAATACGCCGAACGCTTTGCGAACGCGAAATGCGTCACACTGTGTAATGCGGTCATCCCCACGCACGCACTCTCACTGCGCCACCGTGTGTAACAGCACGACGTCCGAGCGGCGGAGCGTTCGCGGCGGTGCGGAGTTACAGAAGATTCCTTCAACCGGTAGCGAAACCATTCCAGGCGGTAGCGAAAGAGCGGGCGGCGCAGTTCGCTTCTCCACTGCGGCTCGCTGTGAAGTAGTCGGAGTTCCGAATATGCGGTTGGCGAAGCGCAGGCAGCGCCGTGTCCACGAAGTGAGGTTTGGCCCTCGGCACAGTGAAAGAGGTAGAGGTGCAGTAGGAGTACCTGTCAGGGGAGAGCAGCGGCGACCAGGCGCTGGCTGCGATGCACTCCATGGCGAGGGCGCGCCGGCACTGGCTGGGCCCGCCGGCTAAGCGGGTCACTAGGCCACGGCGCGCCGCTCTGCGCACGCGCAATGCGCGCCTGCCCGCACCCGCCCGCGCACCGCCGCATCGGCGGGCCTCGCTCACTGCTGCTGCTACTGCCGCCGCCGCCGCCGCCTCAGCGGCAAGGCTCAACCGAAAATTCCCCGCCCGTGGCCCCAATGTCCCGTGCCCGCGTTGCTGTCGCCGTCATCGACGCCGCGGACGTAAGCGGAACTGCTGCGTGCTTACACGTCACACACTCCGGACACCACTCACCGGCGTGACTAACGCTCGCCTTGCGCGTGTCACTTCCAACATTTTTTCCCACTGAACGAATGACGGTCAGTTTGGCTGTAGGAGAAGTAAAGACACCAGAGAGGCAGTCCTGACGTTGCCGTTGGTAATTGGAACAAGAGTAAAGAAAAATGAAGACACGTTCATAGGATTTGTCGACGGCCGGCCGCGTTGGCCGAACGGTTGTAGGCGCTTCAGTCCGGAACCGCGCGACTGCTACGGTCGCAGGTTCGAATCCTGCCTTGGGCATGGATGCGTGTGATGTCCTTAGGTTAGTTAGGTTTAAGTAGTTCTAAGTTCTGGGGGACTGATGACGTCAGGTGTTAAGTCCCATAGTGCTCAGAGCCATTTGTCGACGCGGAAAAGGTGTTCCACAGTGTCAAATTGCTTAAGATGTTTGAAATTCTGAGAAAAATAAGGTTAAGCTAAATGCAAAGACGGGCAATATACAATATGCACAAGAGCCAAGAGAGAACAAGAAGAGTGAAAGACGAGGAACGAAGTGCTCCGTTTAAAAACGTTGCAAGACAGGGACGTAGTCATACTGTTCAGTCTACACGTAGAAGCAATGAGGCGGAAAAAAAGAAAGTTTCAAGACGGAATTAAAATTCAAGGTGAAAGGATATCAATGATAAGATTCGCTGATGACATGGTATCCTCAGTGAAAGTGGCGATGATTACAAGCTCTGCTGAATGGAAAGGACATGCTAATGGGTACAGAATATGGATTGAGAGTAAATCGAAGAAACGCGAAAAGGGCATTCCTGGCCATGAAAAATCTACTAGTACAAATATAGGAAGAAATTTCTGAGAATGTATGTTTGGAGCATAGCATTGTGTGATACTGAAACACGGGCTTTGAAAAAACCACAACAGCAGAGAATCGAGGCATTGGAGATGTGGTGTTACAGAAAAATGGTAAAAATTTGCTGAACTGATAAGGTAAGGAATGAGGACGTTGTCAGGAGAATCGGCAAGGAATATAGACATCTGTTTGGACATCAGGGAATAACTTACATGGTGGTGTTGTTGCGGTCTTCAGTCCTGAGACTGCTTTGATGCAGCTCTCCATGCTACTCTATCCTGTGCAAGTTTCTTCACCTCTCAGTACCTATTGCAACCTACATCCTTCTGTATCTGTTTAGTGTATTCATCTCTTGGTCTCCCTCTACGATTTTTACCCTCCACGCTGCCCTCCAGTACTAAAATGGTTGTCCCTTGATGCCTCAGGACATGTCCTACCAACTGATCCCTTCTTCTAGTCAAGTTGTGCCACAAACTTCTATTCTCCCCAATTCTATTGAATACCTCCTCATTAGTCGTGTGATCTATCCATCTAATCTTCATCATTCTTCTGTAGCACCACATTTCGAAAGCTTCTATTCTCTTCTTGTCCAAACTATTTATCGTCCACGTTTCACTTCCATACAAGGCTACACTCAATACAAACACTTTCAGAAACGACTTCCTGACACTTAAATCTATACTCGATGTTAACAAATCTCGCTTCTTCAGAGACGCTTTCCTTGCCATTGCCAGTCTACATTTGATATCCTCTCTACTTCGACCATCATCAGTTATTTTGCTCCCCAAATAGCAAAACTCCTTTACTACTTGTGTCCATGGTACTAGAGAGAATTGTACAGGATAAAAACCGTAGAGGAAGACAGATATTAGAATAGATCCAGCAAATAATTGAAGACGTAGGTTGCAAGTGCTACTCTGAGATGGCTAATGGTTCAAATGCCTCTAAGCACTATGGGACTTAACATCTAGTCTTAGAACTACTTAAAACTAACTAACCTAAGGACATCACACACATCCATGCCCGAGGTAGGATTCGAACCTGCGACCGTAGCAGCAGCGCGGTTCCGGACTGAAGCGCCTAGAACCGCTCGGTCACAGCAGCCGGCTGAGATGACGAGGTTGGCACAGGAGAGGAATTCGTGGCGGGCCGCGTCCAACCAGTCAGAAGACTGTGGACTCACGAGTGGTGAAAGAAGTCACGAGAATCTCTTCTTATTGAGTAGGTAATGGTGGCGTCTGGATGAGGACGATTAAAAACGTTGTCGAAACTGTTATTAGCAGTTTGGTGCTCACGAAGAACGAAATTGTTACTATTAACAGACTAACAAGGAAACATCACCAGCTTGACTTCACAATTTAAGGAGAGAAAAACGCACCAGCGAGATTTCAGTCCCGGCACTCGATCGAAATTTTGGGCCATAATTCTGACAGTATACGCCGTTACGACCTTCTGTTTGCACTACTTTTAAACTTCGCGTGGGAAATACTGTATATCAGAGTAAAACCACTTTCCTCCTATTCGCGGGATGTTGAAGGCAAGGGAAGTTTAGGGGAGTGGGGGTGGTGTCTGCAGAAATTGTTTTGATATCTTGTTCGAGAACACGTTGTTTTACGCGAAAAGAGTGCAGTTATATGCCAACCTCACGCATACATAGGGTGTCAAAAAGAGCGACAAACATTAGAGGCACGTCCCTTATACAGAAATAAGTAAAAAATGACTGGTAAAGATGTGCTCTAATCCTCTTCGATACTATGAAACAAGATCTCTTCAACTGCGAAGTCTTTTAGTTTCATACTTTGTGAAGTATAGAGCAAACAAGAAAAAAATGTCTATTACAGATGGGGTCTAAAATGAACACTTTACAAGCTGTGAGTATTTGTTCATCTTCGCCTGTGTCAACCACATCTCTTCTACTGAACAAGAGCCCATATAGTAGCCCTTATAGTACGTTTAAAATTAGTTGTGACTTTTGACGTTTGGCTCACCAGAGATGACAGGACGCCATTGCCAGGGTAACACCAATGGCGACCCGCGCGGTGTGGCCGCGCAGTTAGAGGCGCCATGTCAGGAACTGCGCGGACCATCGCGCCGGAGGTTCGAGTCCTCCCTCGGGCATGTGTGTGTGTGTGTGTGTGTGTAAGTAGTGTGTAAGTCTAGGGACCGATGACCTACACACGCATTTGAACCAATGGCAAACCGGCTTTGCCTACCACTACGCCAGCAGTTCGGTTTGTCAAACGGCCCCGTTGCCACGTCGTGGATAAACAGTACCACGCGGTGTCGCTCATTAAAGGCACTTCCGCTCATCAGCTCTCGCTGTAAAGTGATATTATCTGGCGTGGAATTGTTCTACATTCGTCAGGTATTGTGAACGCTACATCTCTTGCTGCTGTGTTATCGTCGCATTTTTTGTCTAAACACTGCAGAGTTTACAGGTATATTTCTCTCTAACATTCTAATGCAGCTGAAATTGTGGCAGAATCCTAAAACAGCGTATAACAAGCGAGTGAGAGAAGGACATGTCAACAGTTACGAGAAAATCAGTTTTCAGTATAAACGTAAATATGCAGCTTCTTCACATATATTCTTGCACAACCCACAATAATTCTCGTTTCACAGGCTGTTGATGCTCCTTCAAAATTACATTACTTCATTTTAAAAAATCTGAGGTTGCTTGAATATTGCGGTAGATATGGAAGTTTGGCATGTAGATCATATGGCAAAATACTCTTCTCTTCGCATACTATCATTTGCGAAAATCTTGTTTCGATATCGCAGACCGTTTGTGAGATACGAGGAATTTATGTTTTGGGTTTTTCACTGGCAAGTGCTTTCGTGACGGAGCCCTTTAGATACGTTCCATTTCCTCAACACAGGAGACAGTTAGCGACATCCTTCGAGTTTTAAACAATTTAATATGTTATGTAAATTTCATATGCAGCAACATACTACTCAACAAGCATCAAACGCAATTTCATAGCGACCCCTATTTTACAATGCGAACTTTAACAATTTCTTGCAGTAGTTTAGCTAATACCGAAATATCACAAAAAATGACCATTAACGAAATAACAGGTAATTCATCATGAAACTGACGAATGAAGCTATAAAATGTGCGAGATTCAGCGTTTATTACCATATTGTTTCTTTCAAATCGATTAAGAAAGACTGCAGTTCCGCCAGCTTGCGCAGCGCGCCAAGCAGGCCTGGCGTTATAGTCGCATGCTGACGCGTTGAACACACGCTGACAACTATGCTTCCCTCGACTCGCTGCGCACTGAACTGTCAATGCACTATAAGTTATGCATTTTAGAGCCCATGTATACTAGATTTTTTTCCAAAATAGAAGCAAAGAGCTTGCGGTAGAAGACATCTGTTTCACAGTATTGAAGATGAGCAAGTGCTCATATCGCTTAAGGTATGTGCAATAGAGCCCTTTAAAAAATTAAACTTCTTGTCTCGGTGTACGGAACCGTCCCTAAAGTCTTCCAGCGCTCTTTTGGGATAGCCTATACAGGCCAACTTAGGGCCATACTTCCCTTCCCTTCGCTTTTGCCAGTAAGTTTTCAAGAGATGGCTTATCTGCGCTTCAGTGTAATTAAAAATACTGCGCAACGATGACGTTAAAATTAAATAGTTCTACACTTGGTTCAAATGGCTCTGAGCACTATGGGACTTAACTGCTGAGGTCATCAGTCCCCTAGAACTTAGAACTACTTAAACCTAACTAACCTAAGGACATCACACACATCCATGCCCGAGGCAGGATTCGAACCTGCGACCGTAGCAGTCACGCGGTTCCGGACTGAGCGCCTAGAACCGCTAGACCACCGCGGCCGGCTAGTGATACACTGTTTCTTTAATGACACGCTTACTGTGGTGTCACCGCCAGACACCACACTTGCTAGGTGGTAGCTTAAATCGGCCGCGGTCCATTTAGTACATGTCGGACCCGCGTGTCGCCACTGTGTGATCGCAGACCGAGCGCCACCACAAGGCAGGTCTCGAGATACGGACGAGAACTCGCCCCAGTTGTACGACGACTTTGCTAGCGACTACACTGACGAAGCCTTTCTCTCATTTGCCGAGAGACAGTTAGAATAGCCTTCAGCTAAGTCCATGGCTACGACCTAGCAAGGCGCCATTAACCATATCGGGAGAGAGTCTCACTTGTATTATCAAGAGCGATGTACCGCAGAAGTGAATAAAAGATAAGTATTCGAGGAGCTGCATACTTTTCTTATGAGAATTCACTACTTATCCTGTTCCAGAATTCACGCCCGTCTGCCTTAGATAGCGTGCATTTAGGCCGCCTCTATCTACAAGGTGTTGGCACATTTACCAACACATCACTTACTCATTTCATTATTTTACCCTCATTTGTGAAAATATAAAACTGTTCAAAGCAAAGAGATCGCTGGCTCCAGATACAGGTCAAAAATCACGCACTTTGACACACTGAACAAAGCGCTACCGTTTATTGTTTCACCGACATTATGAACACGTATAGTACTTCGCGCTAGGGCATTAGGTGACTGCATTGGAACGGACCGAACGATGGTCGGTGCACGCGTAGGTTTAAAAGCTATGCATTCAGACAGTCGTAACTACGTACTGTCAGAATCATGTCAAAAAATTCGCGCGGGAACGATTACTGTGATTGACATCTTGCAAGCGTGCTTTTCCACCTTAGATTATGAGATCACGTTATAGACATTTCCCTGTAAGTGCAAATCATATGAATGTTAATAAAACGGCTCATTTGTTAAAATTGGTCCCTCTCCCGGATGCTCGGCTCGTTCAAGAAGAAATTGTATATACACTTAACAGGATGTGATGAACACTTTCATCCAAGAAAAACCGTACTATGAAATATTTTTAAAATTAAAGATTATTTATCCCTTAGCGTTAGTTCTTAGTTATATCTCTTGCCAAACGTATTTGCCGTTTCTTCCGTCAACGGGACAGAGAATTTTAAAATCTGAGGACCCAGGCCCAAACGATCGTGCTGGTTTGGTTTCAAATTTTCTGCGGCTCAGCTACATCACTTTTCTGGATCACTCCAGGCTATAACGATTGTGTGAGTTCTCGGCTTTCGTTTGGGAGCTGTTTTGTTTTAATACTGTGACCACAAGAGCGCAACGGATCATTTCAGACTTCAACGAGACGATAATAGCGTGCGTCCCCCAAGGTAAACCGATCGTTGTGGTCGAGCGGTTCTAGGCGCTTCAATCCGGAACCATGTGGCTGCTACGGTCGCAGGTTCGAATCGTGCCTCGGGCATGGATGTGTGTGATGTCCTTAGGTTAGTTAGGTTTACATATGTCTAAGTCTAGGGGAATGATGACCACAGATGTTAAGTCACATAGTGCTTAGAGCCATTTGAGCCCCCAAGGTAAATACAATATACTTGGGCTGCTTTGAAAGGAAGGTCTGACGGGGCGCGACATGGAAACCACAGTGAAAATCCGATGAAGCTTTGCACATATGTGTTGGGCAATGTCTCGGGTATGACCGTCCATCGCGTCTACATCTACATTTATCTGATTACTCTGCTATTCACAATAAAGTGCCTGGCAGAGGGTTCAATGAACCACCGTCATGCTGTCTCTCTACCGTTCCACTCTCGAACGGAACGCGGGAAAAGCGAGCAGTAAATTTTTCTGTGCGAGCCCTTATTTCTCTTATTTTATCGTGATGATTACTTCTCTCTATACAGGTGGGTGCCAACAGAATGTTTTCGCAATCGGAGGAGAAAACTGGTGATTGAAATTTCATGAGAAGATCCCGTTGCAACGAAAAACGCCTTTGTTTTAATGATTGCCATTCCAATTCACGTATCATGTCTGTGACACTATCTCCCCTATTTCGCGATAATACAAAACGAGCTGTGCCGGCCGCTGTGGCCGAGCGGTTCTAGGTGCTTCAGTCTGTAACCGCGCGACCGCTACGGTCGCAGGTTCGAATCCTGCCTCGGGCATGGATGTGTGTGATGTCCTTAGGTTAATTAGGTTTGCGTAGTTCTAAATTCTAGGGGACTGATGACCTCAGATGTCAAGTCCCATAGTGCTCAGAGCCATTTGAACCAAAACGAGCTGCCCTTCTTTGTGCTTTTTCGATGTCATCCGTCAGTCCCATCTGATGCAGATCCCACACCGCACAGCAACACTCCAGAATAGGGCGGACAAGCGTGGTGTAAGCAGTCTCTTTGGTAGACCTGTTGCACCTTCTAAGTGTTCTGCCATTGAATCGCAGTCTTTTGGTTTGCTCTACCCACAATATTATCTACGTGATCGTTGCAATTTATGTTATTTTTAATTGTAATCCATAAGCATTTAGTTGAATTTACAGCTCTCACATTTGTGTGACTTATCGTGTAATCGAAATTTAGCTGATTTCTTTTCGTACTCATGTGAATAACTTCACACTTTTCTTTATTCAGGGTCAATTGCCACTTTACGCACCATACAGATATCTTACGTAAGCATTTTGCAAGTCGTTTTGATCATCTGATGACTTAACAAGACGGTAAATGGCAGCATCGTCTGCAAACAATCTAAGACGGCTTCTCAGATTGTCTCCTATGTCGTTAATATAGATCAGCAACAATAGAGGGCCTAGAACACTTCCTTGGGGAACGCCGTCACGTCGCTCTTTTCAGTTCTGAGCGCACAGTGAGCACGTAAAGGTGAGTAGGTAACTAATATCTACCGCCAAGTATGAGGGCCTGATAAGAGATTTCGCCTGATGTCATGCAGCCCACGTAACATAACTGTCAGGCGTTTCCTTCTTCATGACAATTCTCGCCCACACTCTGCAGGGGCAATTAAGATGCTCCTGCAACCTTTCCGATGGGAAGTGTCTCACCACCCACAATACAGCCCGTAATTGGCTCCCCCTAAGTTTCATCTATGCCCACATGAACCGCTGGCTGCGAAGAAAACATTTTGACACAGACAAAGAGTTGCAGACCTGCGTAGAGAATTGGCGAAAAGCACAGGCGGCTGTTTTATATGACGAGGGTGTTGGAAATTGGTACAGTGTTACGAAAAATATCTTAGTTGGAGCGTCTGATATGTAGAGAAATAGCTTGCAAGCTGCTATGTAGAGAATTAGCTTCCAAATAAAGTATTTTTGATTTTCACAGTGGTTTCCATTTCGCGACCGATCGGACATTACCTTCCTAACAGACCTCCTATTTTCCTACATTTCGTTAGTTTAAGGCAATTCCTACATTTAGACTGCAAAAGTTTCTTTGAACATATATAAGGTGTCTAAACATCCATTTGGATTTTATACTTATATGTATTTTGAGATGCACGATCATGCTAGTGATAGATCATGCTATAACAACTAAATTTTACAGGTAACGCAAAACATTAATTATATCCCAGTCTAATTATGGTTATCTACCCAATAAATTAATGAAAAGTTTGTACTTCAGATACCGGTGGCGGCGGGAAGAAGGGCCGCCTCATCCGGTTTTTTATTTGGTAACTAAGACAGACAAATGTTCCATTTCTTTAATTATGAGACACAATTGTACCTCGTAAATGGGCTTTTCCTAAAACCAATAAATAAAAAAAAATCCTGTTCTTACAGCAATCTCCTATTTACTTCTTGTCACCGTTACATAAGGTCAGTTCAGTAAAGGATGCACGTCGTCTACGACTTCTTACTTTTGAAGTTATACTGTCTGTGTGCACTTGGCCGAAGAATTGGTAGCCAGCCTCATATCGCACCGTGTTGTGAAAAGCTGGACGTTGCCGTGAAGCAGTCCCTCCCTGATGGTACCCTACCAAAAAAATATTACAGATCTCGGGATAATCACGGATGCGCACCTAAATCTGTCACACCAGACTGTCACAAAGCGCACAAAACCCCCCCTGCGATTCCTACATACACAAAACATTTTGGAAAACCTCTTCATCAGAAGTGAAGCAGAAATTAGTGAATGCACTATCCTGACAAATAGTTGAATAGATGATGTATCTTAACACGGTACAAACAATGGAACATCCAGAATGTGACTCGAGCTAGCCACGAACACGACTATGTAAGAAATGTAAACCACCCCTCCCCGCGCCCCGTCCTCAACTACGTAACATAGATGTGATCATGTGTGTTTGCATCCCTAAAACAGATGTGTATACAAATGAGGACAAGTAGAACAAAAATAATATATATTCGCGAAATATTTCCACGACACAAAATTACGTATGGAAGGTGACTTCTTAACTAGCTAATCAAACCCACAATAAATCATTCCTTCGCATATGACAAGCCATACATTAAAACGAAAACGTCCTACAGAACTCGACATTCTACAGAATATGGTAAATATCACAACAGACATAAAATGGTATTTTGGTCTAATTTTCGTTCCTAGCACCTGAAAATACGTTTACACTTTACGGGCTTGAATAAAATCACCCACCGGTAAGGGCACAAACGTGCAGAAACGTGTTTGAGAATAAATGTTAGTTGTCTGCGTAATAGGAGGATTTGCATTTTAATCATCTTCAATCACAGCTGCTGGTGGGGCTTCAAAGCCAAACGATAATAACTATACATCATGTGAGAGCGAGCGATGAAGAATGCTCACTTTACCAGCATCCCAGCTCCTTCTGCTGGAAAACAGTAAAGGCACGGAGGGGGGGGGGGGGGGAGGAGGAGTAGTAGACGGGGAAGGGGTGACGTAGAGGTGGTGGGGAAACTCGGGTGGGGGACTCCGTGGTCCGCTGCAGACTGAGTCACGCTGCCAACCGCGCGGAAATCCGCCGCACAGCTTCGCGCGCCACTTTCCGTTTCCCTGGAACGTGTCTCGTTCGGGAGGTCTCAACTTGGAGGAACTATTGAATCATTAAAAATGCGTACAGATGCACTGAACTCTGATACTGGGCTGCAAAGTTTCAAACTGCGGTTGACTCCGCTCTAAAACAAGCCCTTTTAACGTGTCGTGCAGAACTGGCTTTTAAGAGTAGATATCTGGGATGAAACTGACATAGCTCACGCAAGTAAAATATTATTATTATTATTATTCAGCATTATGAAACCACGTATGTACATACACAAATAATTTACACGTAACTGTTTAAATTTGATAACTATATCACAGCACTCGGTGTGACTTCATGCAAGTCTTTCAGACTTACTTTGGAGGCCTGGAGTAAGCACCACATTCAATCACATTCACAGGTAATAGGACTATCACAATAAGCCCACTTATTTAGAATGTGGGCCCATACCTACCTCCTCTCGCTATGATGCGATTGAGTCTCGACCGTTCGCCAAGGGAAGATCAAAGTTGTTGGGATTCGAATCAGATAGGCGTTCTGGGGTGGATGTTCATTCTGCCTTTCTTTCCACCTGTTAGTGACGTCAAAAACGTCTGTTACCCGAAGATTTACCCAAAAAGGCTTGCGTGACTTGAGGCATATGGCTGGTGGATTGTGGAAAGCGCTATACCTCCTTAAGAATTTGCATTTTGATAGCTTTTTTTCTAAGTTCCGGATAATAATTAATGGGCAGAACAGGCAATCAACGAATATGAGATCTACTAACGGCCTCTTTAAGAAGTACCTAGTGTGCTGTTTTCCCAGGCAGGGGCAAAACATTCAGCTGCTGAGCATGCACAACTGAAATTGCAGCACTGCATAGCGTTGCATTTGCTCGCTAGTCGTTTCGGCTATTTTGTGCACAAGATTCACTCTTGAGTCAAGACTCTCTGATATGTTCGTGCAGTGCTGCTACACAGCAACAGAGGAAACCAGTGGTAAATGAGTGGACAACTTCGACTCGGTAATGGAATGTTAGCAATACACAACTCGCCTAAAGACATAAAACACGACCCATGTTGGAACTTTGTTCTAGTGCGCAGCATCGAGATCGTCAGGGAGTAGTGCAGAATGGGAACATAACAGCACGAATTTTATGGGGTTCACAAATAGGCGTGAGAGCGTTTCTGATACACAGACAGATGATGTTTCAAGGAAAATTATCTCATGAATATTTAGATAAAACATCGCAAGAACCGGATTTTACGAGTTAATAAATATGCTTGTCCTGCCTACGCACTATATTATGAAGAGACGTTTATTTTACAGCTTGCATAGGCAGTTCTTAAAACTATATTTCGCAGAATCACGAGGTTTTAAAAAACCGTTTCAGGACTCCACGAGCGAGATTAACTTTCAAAGAAAATAGTTTGAACGAAGCAAAGTAATGAAACTCAAGAAACCAGCTTTCATGTCCCTGTAGCCATACAACCCCAACATCCAGTGGCATTTAAATCGCAATGAGCATTAAATTCTACGACGAAATGACACGGGACACAGATCGAAGCAGTTTAAAGCCAACAGTTTGAAGGTATCATACTTCCACGTCATATTTAGGATTAAAACGGGGGAAAATATCTTAAAAATATCTTAGTCTCTTCCTTTGACATCTTCAAACCATTACGTCAATACAGCGGAAACAATCAGCACAGTTGCAAAAAAGAAAATTTCTCAAACAGTTTCGGGCACTAAGCGCCCTTCTTTAGAAGATTATTCTATCGCATTAGGTAAAATCTGAAGAAGGGCACTAAGTGCCGGAAACCGTTTAAGCAATTAAATTTCTTTTTTGCAATTGATTGCTGATTGTTTCACTATATACAATTACAACTGCTGAGAATGGATAAAACAAAACAATACGTCAATATTTATAACCTCAATTTCCGATACCGAACGGAATAGTGCAGCTGATTGCTGATTGTTTCACTATATACAATTACAACTGCTGAGAATGGATAAAACAAAACAATACGTCAATATTTATAACCTCAATTTCCGATAGCGAACGGAATAGTGCAGCTGTGATGTAATCCTGTGGACAAACCTCAAAAAACACTCTTCCTTCTTATTATTACCAACGTCAGCTGAATGGCTCGAATGCTGTCAGCTCTGAGCACAACACAAATGGCAAATGATTCGTAGTACTCATCACGATCCAAAATAGAATTCTTACAGAAATAGTGCTGTAAACAAGTACGCTAGAAAGTTAAAGATGTCTTGTTTCTGCGTCTCCATTCGTGGTAATGCAATGTATGTACAAACACCTGTGACTTTTTTATGGCTAA
Organism: Schistocerca americana; assembly: GCF_021461395.2. Lineage (NCBI taxonomy): Eukaryota > Metazoa > Arthropoda > Insecta > Orthoptera > Acrididae > Schistocerca > Schistocerca americana. Next base: position 380,615,260 of record NC_060122.1, on the reverse strand, counting down.
TATTCCAGAACGAAAGAGATGAAAATGCAGTTTATAGTATGAGCTCTGCCTTCCACACGCTCAATAACGCTAATCTTGGATGAGGCAACGCAATAGTTTTAAGCACCCGCAGAAGAATGAGGAGAGCGAGAAGGGGGTGTCATGCTCAAGTGCCTCGTTGGAGAAGACAGACAACAACAAACCACGAATAGTTAGAGCTATCTTTCAACGAACAGAAAAGGGTTACCGGAATTGTTCTTGTCAGTATCGAGATACTAAAGAAAACAAAACAAAAAACCAAAGTTATGGTACGTGTCAAGTTCTAATGGGACCCAAGCGAAAAGCACAACTTCTGGTGTCGTGCCAAGACCTGCAGTCTGCGCTTTCATTACCTACATTTCGACATTTTTTATATGTTTGCGTGGCTCTTATTGCAGCGATATCGAAGTTGACGGACGTGAGCCTTTAAACTACGAATTGTATCACCGAAGTACATCTGGTGGCGTCACAAGAGGGACATTAGCAACAATAAAAAGAAACGGCAATTTCTGGAGCAGCAAAATATTTCCAAACCGTTAAGCACCAGTAAATAAATGTCTTCGTAAAACAGTCACTGGTGGTCGTTAATAATAATTAATTATCATTTCCACCTATTTAATCGCAGTGTTCATTTATTCACAGTGACTCATTTTGAGTTGTAAAACAACCTAAGAGCCGTTTGTTCAAAATGGGAGATCATAATTATTGAGGCAATTTAAGTTGATTTGCTTCCCGAGACGTTCCCTTTGTGCATATCGTGGTTCACCGAACGTGGTGACAATTTTGAGAAGAAACTTTCTTGTAATAGGTACCAAGTTTGTAGTTCTAACGAAGATGCTGTAAGGCCTGCTGATCGATGAAAGGAGCTCTAGCTTTAGTAAGAAAACTGGCAGTATTAACACAAGAAGCATTCTGGCGTACAGGCGAATCCTGTCTTTTGTTTCGGTAAGCTGTACTGAAAGCTTTTATGTTTGTTTTGTTTTATTGACTCATACTTGGATCACATATAAAAACGTGTACGGAGATACCAGAACATAAACAGTTTCAACAATAGATACAATACTTGTATTTTAGGAACCTTGAAATGTTGCTAACTAAAAACACAAAACGAAGCAGAAATTGTAGAGGAAATACCTCAACATCAGTGTATTTACGTAATCACAGAGACTTCATCGTATTTCATAAACACGCGTTACCATCTCGAATAAGCCGGGACTGGTGGTCTAGCGTTAAAGCATGTATCTGGAAACCGGGAGTACCGAATACCGGTAGGACCAAAGATTATTTTTTTTAGTCCAGCTTTAACGTAGCGTGCACCTCCCAGTGACGTTGGCCACAAACGTCATGTGGTTGGGATTCCACGTTAAACTGTCTTTCCCTTTCCGCTGTTGGAGAACTGGGGTACATTAGGGGCACTAAAGCCACGTCCAGTTGAATGACTTGCAAAACGCAACTGGCCCACACGCATTATCATCTCGAAAAACTCGCAAAAGGCTTTCTATATTGGCCAGTCTTCACGACACAATAAAACAGGAGCATATGTGGGGCTCCTAAGTTGAGCCACAGTCACAGATGTTTGCCTGTATGGTTCCAGTGACGAGTGCAAGTCAATGTCGAGATCAACATGACACACAAAAAAATGCTATATTCTCAAATCGAAGTATGCGACCTTTATAAGTATTTGTAAAATAACAGTAGCGGTTCCGGCAAGTAGTTGCCATCTTCAGACGTGCTTAATCAGCTAAAAAGATTCGTACAGATACACACACAAATATAGTTAGGACTCTGAACACCATAAAGTCATTTAACTTATTTGAATGTAAGTACATCATATCGTCACACGAGAAAAGACTCAAAGTGCCAAGTATATTTGCTAACACATTTGTACGAAACTTTTTAGTGATTAAGCACACCTGAAGAAAGCAACTACTTGCCGAAACCGGTAATGTCGACGTTCTTTAATATATCTAAGCGATCGTGACGTAATAAATAATTATACTGACATATTTCGTAATGTGACACTTTTCAGTGTCCTCTAGCACAACACACTGATGTTCCAGGAAAGCTAATGTGAGCCATGACGTCGGAGTTCCTATTGCGGAAACAACGGAGCAGCCGCTTTACTGGGAAGCCGAAGTCCTGTCTTTCGCTCTATAACAGCGAGCGTTAGTATAAATGCGAAGGCTGAAGTTTTCGATGTATGCGTATGAGTGTGGAGGGAGAGGAAGGATTGGGAGGCAGAATGTAACATAAGGTTGTTCTGAGTAAGTTTTGAACACTAAGTGAAAACGTTGACAACACAATTTCGTGAAGCTGTTGTCTCTTCATTTGCAAAGTGTCTTTATGTCAGCTATCGTTTCTTTACTTCACAAAGTGCTTGCTAAGCTAACCGTGGCAACCTTTTCCATACGCCTTTGGTAGCACAAACGTTGATTCTTAACGCTAAGTGGTCAATTCCACAGCGGATCCAGAAGAGCCGTGACAGCTAGCTCGTTCGTTATCACTGCTGTTCCATTAGACTAATGAGAAGCATCTGAGTCGCCAAGTGCCTTACGGAAAGGGGTCATCAGATTACTGTTTAAATATAAGACGCGGTGAGGCGCGCCCGGCGCCTTCCGCTGGCGTAGCTCTTAAAGACGGCAGGCGAGGGCCTCTTTACACTGAATCTCTGCAACTGTGTGTAGTGGCACATGCAACGTCTAATCCCATGCTACAATATTTTCTCAGTTTGGTTTGCCATCGATCATCTACACCCCGAACATTTGTTCGTCGTGAAATGAGGTACACTTAATTCTGTATAGATGACGAGCAATCAGATGTGACGACAAAGAATCAGCGCTTGACAATGCCCGTTGTGAAACAAAATTTAAACGCTATGCAGTTTATTTGATTTTATTTGCTTCGACTGGTTTCGCTGTCCGTCAGAGACGCAGCAATCTGCTCTGTGGGCCTCGAGAATAATTCGGCACCCACGGTGTTCGGTAACCACTGAAAATAATCCCTCCAAGGTGTAGAACTTCTACAGTGGACTATGGCTCAAGAGCAGGGGCTCACAAACTTAGCCTCGCGAAGCCGTAAAAAGAAAACAAATAAATATTATTCTCATACGTTCTGGGGCGATCAGGACAGCTTCGACGGACATATTACTCACTAGTTGTAGTGAGGCCATGCGCACTGGATTTGGCAATTCAGCAACAAGATGCATGTTATTGGTAAAAACGGAATTCGATAAAAGCAGACCGACAATTTTACACAGTAATCAGGAAATTAGGAATACCAAATCATTTGGAAGACAGAAACAATGGGAAACCTCGCAGTACTTACGTTTTTCTTAGACCGTTAGAACGGCTAAAGCTGTAATGTTTCCAGCCAACCACACAGAATTCACATCATTACTGACCACAGCCATCATACATACTTATGATATGGAGAAGGCCTACACGAGATTGTGCGTGGGGCCGTCTTGAAAGGAAGTCTGGTCATACGACACTTAAGTGCCCTATAAGGTAAAGGGACGTATATTTACAATAGTTTTTCACTCTCTAACATGAAAGAATTTCACCTAGTTAAAAATGTCATATTAACAGAATCAACTACAAGTAGGAAAGTAAGAATTTTGATGGAATTTTAAATAGTGATCAAGTACCACATACATTTGTAGACAATTTCGTGATGTCGATACGCAATTCCGTAATCGGTATAAGGTACTTTCGTGATATATGTAAGATGATCACTACAGTGCAGCTAAGTCAACATCAGCCAAGAATGATGTCCCAAGAGATGACTAGCCGAAGTCGCGCATGACCCCTGCAATCACAAAATTCCCTGTATCATGAAAATAGTTTCCTCTACCTTACTGCGCTGGCCGTATCTATGGGAAATCTGGAACTGATGAGTAGAAGCGTACAAAGATGAATGGCCTACAGTTAATAAGATGGTGCAGTACTTAAGAAAAGTACGAAAGACATCGTAGTTTGAACTTGAGATAGGCTAGCTCACAGGCAAGGCCTGTTTAAGGCCAAGCGACACAAGCTAGGGGCGCCAAGCTAAGAGGGGGGCGGAAGCGCAAGAATCAGTAGCGAAAGCTGACACGAGTAAAAATGTACGAGGAAAAACGGGGGGAGGGTCGGCGCCAAATGATAAGTCGCTTCTGTGAAAAAATGTTCTTTAACGGACCTGCTCACAGGCTGGACTCATGTAAAAACCCCTCAAAATAGCTACTTGCCTTGAGAAGTAATTAGGTGTGCAAATGAAGCTATAGGTTTATTATGTATTTTAGATACTCTTTGTCAGAACTATATCCGTGTGCGGTACGAATTTACGTAAAAGTGAACTTATACTGTATGTTACAAATTATGCACGAGGAAGTTATGAAGATAGAAAAATCCTAATTGCTGTCATCTTACATGGCGATTCAGCTGCCCCTACTGCTGGGTTTTATGCAACTCGCAATGCCTTCAAATACCTCTTCTCTCTCTCTCTCTCTCTCTCTCTCTCTCTCTCTCTCACACACACACACACACACACACACACAAACACACACACACACACACACACACACACACACACACACAAACACACACACACTACTGGGGTGAGTTTTCACTGCAGATCACGGATTTCGAGTTAGTCAAGAAAAACGCGTTTGAAGGTATTGAAGGTAGCTTTTGTACCTTTTTTGTGTATCGTAATTCGAAAACTACGGCCTTCAACGACAAACTCTCAGTGTAAACAGTTAGCTACATTAAATTTCCCACAACAAGGTCGTGTTAACTTTTTCTGTAGGACTAGTTGTTTGCGTGTAACGAGCTAGAGGATATGAGAATGTTGCGCGTGGTATCTGAAGTTTGCATAAAACCCAGCCACAGGGGCAGATGAATGAGCCTACAAACAGTAGAACGTTAACGGTAGTTCTCTTTATCAAACTGTTGTGCTCCTAACAATGGCAGCGAGTGTCTGATACAGCAAACCGACTTTCCTTGAATTCTGAGGTGTTCCTTGGTAGCAAAAATGGAGTTATTCTAGCGGGCACACACAACGCTCGCTGGCCGTGGCGGAGCCGTGCTACCCCCATTGATCGCAGGCTGTAGGTAACCCAATTACCTGCCGTTGGACTAGCACGCGTCTGTGACCCAGTGAGCGTTATTTCCAAGCGAGCTGCACCGCCAGAAGGTAAAGTTCCACAGAGGCAGTAAGTGCCGCAATAACGCAGCGGGCGGTAGCACGAGTTTCTGTTTCTGTTGACAATAAACTGAATCCCATGGTTGTCTGCCAGTCACCTCAACAATGTCAGCCCGAGTGATAATGTCAACTGGTATATCTACAGTGGATAGAACTATCTACAGATAATCGCGCTAACTCTAAGATAGGCGCAGACATGTCGCTGCAGCTCTTAAGACGACGTACGAGAAACACGAACATTTCTGTGGCTCTGCTGACACTTAGTCTCACCTAGTCTCTACTCTCTATGGTACTGCGTATAACGCACCGTTTGACACGCTCTCCCCCCTCACGCCACAACGATTTTCGTTACAGACTTTTATGTTTGGACATCAATTTTCTGTCTATAATCCAGACGTATTGAAAAAACGTATGTATGTATGTGAGTGTGTATGTATATTCCACGTCTCCTCCTAAACCACTGGATCGATTTCAACTAAACCTGTTACACATATACATTACTGTCGGGCAACAATCGCAGCGGGGGTAAGAACTACCTACCCATCAAAGGGGCGGGCGTAAAACAGTAATAGCCTGCGACGCATGAATTCTCACACTTGATTCATCCAGTATTTGAGAACGAGAACACTTACTGACTTGCAACAGACATTGCACATCATTTCAAACCTTTACGAAATTCTTTCTCCCTGACAATCCCTACAAAATTATGAAAGGAAAACTGTTTATAGCTTAGTACTTTTCCGTTGTTCATGCAGAAAAGTATCGTGTGAGGCAAGGCGTTATAATTTGTTACTTCTTTACAACTAGCTGTATTCGCGGCACATTTTACACACAGTATGCACATACACCACAGAAAGTAAGTGCAAAATTATATCACTGTAGGACACATAGTTCAGGAGATATGACGTCATAAACATTAAGCACAAGGCCAGATGTTATATGGTACGTGCGTAGACGCACAGCTATAAATAAATACCTAGGAAAAGCCCAATTTCTTCGCTAGTAATTTATAAATTATAATGAAACTAGACAAACTGGAGAACGTGGTCTATTTTGAACAATGATTTTTTATTCGCAACTACCTAAATCTCATTTGGTGGTTTTAAGGCAATTAACTAGAAATGGTTTTAAGCGTCCTTGACGAACGCTAAATGACGACATGACGAGTTACTTTCTTAACGATAAACTGATTCTGCTGATGACTCATTAGGGCCAATGCCGATTATCTGTTATAAATCCAAGAGAAGTGATCAACAGAACTGTGAATAAAAAGGTACAAATGTGCTGGCATACGCCATTCTCCAGTTATTATACATACCACTAACATCTTCCCAACCAAAAGGGACCAACAAGGTATTACCTCTGGTCGGAGCTCAGCTTTCTCAACCCCCCTGCCAATCGTCTTCCTTGTCCTTCCATCTACGTCAAATTACGAAGCCTTGGGATTGTCAACAGAAAAGTAACTAACAATTTTATATAGAAACAATTCTCGTCGATTCCCCAAAAATAACAGATCCACCAACAGACCACTCGCCGTCTCTCTTCAGTCAACAGCGGTATTAGGTTCAAATGGCTTTGAGCACTATGGGACTTAACATCTGTGGTCATCAGTCCCCTAGAACTTAGAACTATTTAAAGCTAACTAACGTAAGGACATGACACACATCCATGCCCGAAGCAGGATTCGAACCTGCGACCGTAGCGGTCACGCGGTTCCAGACTGAAGCGCCTAGAACCTCATGGCCACACCGGCCGGCCGGTATTAGGTGTGAGTATGGAGAGCCACATAGTTAGTAGTTATTCCTGTCGCTGATGTCCGCTTTCTCAAGCTGGAGCAGGTATTCCGTCTTGACTTCACTCCCCAATTGTTTTTACAAGGGTGAATGCATCCCGCAGCAGTCCTCTTAACAACGAAGACTCCTTGCCATTGCCGATAAGAGCACTGGTTCTTAGAAACTGTTCAGCTATGGTGGTGGATAACTTCTCAACGTGTATTTACATATTCGTGCTAGGAAACTAATGAGCCTCACCTATCTAGCGCTGAACATCAAGCTCAGAAAGTTTCTATTTCTATAACATGTCCGAGAAGATAATTATCATTCGGTGTCATCCACAATTCAAACGTTCCCGCTGAGGGTATGGGACGGTCTAAGTGGCAGAAGCCTCATCTGTGGTTGTGAGATTAACTAGTGTCACATATTGGTTACAGATAATCAATTCATTTTAGATTAACTAGTGTCACATACTGGTTACGGATAATCAATTCACTTTATGTGACGCTTTGGCGTTTAAGGTGTGCTACTGACGTCTGCTTATTTACGGGACACTTTTGCGACAGGGAGTTGCAAGATACGTAGAGCTAGCTGAAGTTCTTATAATTTTACGCATTTATATCCTATTACGTTCTGGGTTCTTCTAAATTTTTTTTCCATATGTGTGCGTTTCCAGGTAGACCACGAAATACGTATAATCATAAAACATGAAGAAAACATTTTCCGCAGACAGATCAGATCGGTAAGGTATCATACAGCTACAAAGGAAATTTTCGAAAATGTCTGGGAACTTTTACCGTTCACCTACCAGAGAGGCATCAAGCCTTTAATTGCCATTATTAAGTATCAGGCACAGTGCCTCAGAAATGGCCGCAGAGGGTCACAAAACGTTGCGTGATAGGTCCCCGGAGTACAAACCTGTTGTGACACGACATTTCGATGTCTCGGTGTCATCACTGGTCGCTTACGCTGTTAGTACTGAAACAGTGCGGATTACGAAAGCGCTTGTGCTGCAGAATCAAGCCGGTAGCCGGTTTCAGATCACATCCGACGTCATTTACAGCACACCAGCCACATTCCTAGTACTGATGACTGCCCATTGTCGGAATATACACAAAACAAAACTGTGGGAGCGATATTCACAACTCTGGATTACGGCGGATTAGTTGGCTTTAGCATAATATGCACAGTATTAAAATACAACTACACGGTATCTTTTAAATGGGCGCAACAATACACAAATCGTGATATACATGTTTCTTTCACTTCGTATTTTCTTGTCAGGTCTACAGGAGTGTTATACCTCAAAATTCGCCTCATACAGATCTGCTATCCTGGAACAAAAAAAGCGCCACAGTTCCATAGAAAAAAGCTGATTCTTATATTTCGGTGATAAATGAAGTTGCGAAAATTCGTTGATCTTCATTTCATGAGCCCCTGGTCACATTCGTCTATGTGAAAACGACAATACAAATATCTTACAAATATTAACTTAATTGAGGAGTAAGACTTTGATCTCTCATCCAGTATATACAGTACGTTTATTTAAAGTGACATATTCTTACAGGATATAGCACTTTTGAAAACTAGAAACCAAGTCATATAAACACATGGTGGATGACAAATACTTGAAATATGGGCCATTCTCCTGTACTGTTAGTCATCTGTTGACACTGCGGGAGGAGCTCAGTGTGGATGTAACTTGCTCTTACATAATATTATGATCCAAGCCTGTTTGAATTGCGATCTCGTGAGATCCGCAGATTTCATCAGATGCATGGTCAGCCCCTGGTAGCTGAGTGGTCAGCGCGACGGAATGTCGTACCTACCGGTCCGGGTTCGATTCCCGGCTGGGTCGGAGATTTTCTCCGCTCAGGGACTGGGTGTTGTGTTGTGTTGTCCTTATCATCATCATTTCATCCCCATCGACACGCAAGTCGAAAGACTTGCGCCAGGTGAACGGTCTACCCGACGGGAGGCCCTAGCCACACGGCATTTCCGTTTCCATCAGATGCATGGGAGACAAATGCTAGCACCTTGTCGCTAGGTAGAGAATATACGCGGGGACTTCACAGAGTAATTTACACCATATTATGGCAAGCCACGTAACTGTTAATGAATGCAGTACTTCATAGATACATGACACTATTTCCCAACACAGTCATGACGACCCAGTACACGAGCGTTTCTCAAATTCTTTTTCTCTTTGAAGTACACCAAAGTACGTTTCCAATTTTCGCGACATCACTACCTGTGACGTGTCGCGTATCTCAACAAGTATTTGTTTCAATCTGTAGGAATATTTCCCTAGTTTTAATCAGTAGTGTTTCCTGTAAGAGATATGGAAACTTATTTTAAACGTTGTTCAGGTTATGCTCCACAGCTCTAATAAAAGACTTTTTTTATGTACACTGGGGGGACAAAAGTCATAGGACAGCGATATGCACGTATACAGATGTCGGTAGTATCGTGTTCGCTAGATACAAAAGGACAAATATATTGACGGACCTGTCATTTGTAAATGTTTTCGACATGATTGTGGCCGGACAATGGGCATTAACAGTTTTGAACGCGGAATGGTTCTAGCAGAATGGAGCTAGACGCATGAGGCAGTCCATTTCGGAAATCGTTACAGAATCCAATGTTCCGAGATCCACAGAGTCAAGAGTGTTCCGAGAACAGCGAATTCCATGCATTACTCCTCACCAACGACAACGCAGTGGCCGACGGTCTTCACTTAACCACCGAGAGCACCGGGGGTTTGCGTAGAGTTGTCAGTAATAACAGACAAGGAACACTCCGTGAAATAACACCTGATATCAATGTGGGACGTACGACGAACGTATCCGGTACGACAGTGCGGCGAAATTTGTTAACGGGCTATGGCAGGAGACAGTGGACGCGAGTGCCTTTGCTAACAGCACGACATCGCCTGCAGACGCTTTCATGGGATCATGACCATATCGATTGGATCCTAAATTAATGGAAAACCACGGCACGGTCAGAAGCGTCCCCGTCCAGTTGGTAACAGCTTATGGTAGGTTCGAGTGTGGCGCAGATCACACGAAGCCGTTGAACCAAGTTGTCAACAAAGCACTGTGCAAGCTGGTGGTGGCTCCATAATGGTGTAGTCTATGTCTACATGGAACAGACTTGGTCCTCTGGTCCAACCGAACCTCTCATTGACTGGAAATGATTATGTCCTGCCACCTGGACACAATTTCGAACCATTCAAGGACTTCATGCTCCCAAACAAACGATGCGCCATGTCACCGGGCTCCAATTGTTCGCGATTGGTTTGGAGAACATCCTGGATAATTTGAGCGAATGATTTGACCACGCAGATCGCCCGACATGAATCAAAAATGGTTCAAATGGCTCTGAGCACTATGGGACTTAACAGCTGTGGTCATCAGTCCCCTAGAACTTAGAACTACTTAAACCTAACTAATCTAAGGACATCACACACATCCATGCCAGAGGCAGGATTCGAACCTGCGACCGTAGCAGTCGCGCGGTTCCGGACTACGCGCCTAGAACCGCGAGACCACCGCGGCCGGCGACATGAATCCCATCAAACATTTATGGAACATAATCGAGAGGTCGGTTCGTGCACAAAATCCTGAAATGACAACACTTTCACAATTATGTGCAGCTTAGCTCTATATTTCTGCAAGGGACTTCCAACGACATGTTGAGCCCATGCCACGTCGTGTTGCTCCACTACGCCGGACAAAAGGAGGTCCGATACGAAATTAGGAGGTATCCCGTGACTGTTATCATCTCAGTGTATACTACCCGATGTTGCTAACAGCTTTAGGAGGGGTAAATTCCATCACGTTGACAAAACAAAGTTGTGTAATTAAATTTTTGATCGTTTGCAGATATATGTGTACAGTCTTAGTATGCAACGAAATCTCGTCGCCACAGCACAACAGCCGCCGGCAGACGAGCTAAATGTGCGGTAATGAACTACTCCATCAATAGACTGTGGTCGTTTTGTTTTGACTTCTCGACCGGCATGCTATGGTACGCGGGTGCGGAGATTTCAATGTGTACACAGACTACAGACATGTACTCTCAAAAAACAATGACTTAATTATGTACCTTATTTTTACCGTGGTGATTATTAAGATATTATGATTACCCACCTCGTATTTATACTGCAACCAGTTTCAAAAGTGTAAAGCTTAAAATGATGTAGATAAGAATGCAGGTATTGTAAAATATGTTCCACACCTACTTAATCATATGGATTAGCGCTTCCAGGTCCAATCTGCAGAAAAATCGGAACTCAGAATCCGGTAGTTTATAAAATCGGCGGAACAAGGACCTAAAAAGCAACTTCGTGCTTGTAATAAATTTCGTTTCGCTTCAGTACCAGTCAACAAAGTAGTAATTAACGCTATATGAGACGACGCTGACAGCCAGTAGGGGAGAAGTGGGACACGTTGAAACACTGTTCAGAAAGCAGAAGCGTGATGGTACGAGTAATAATACAACAATGGAAGCCATCCGGACGAGTGTTTTCGAAACGTACCGTACAGTTACGGTATGCGCTGAGTCGTCTCTTTAGTTCATCGGTCGATTTCACTTCCAGGAGGACCTCATTGGAAGTCTTTTTGGTTATTGCCATCGACGCGTTTAAAAATTCATTTGCAAGTTTCATGTACTCTACCATTTTTTACGTGAATTCGCATTATGCACTGCTCAAATGAATTAAGGGAGCATAGCTTTGGCCGTCTATCTTATCCCATTTAGCAATAATTGACAACTGTGTATGTTACCAAATTATACCTTTATCTTTCACAAATAAGTAGGTAATGAAATATCATTACAGCCTCGGTCATTTAAATAAGAATGACCTGAAATGTCCGACGGGCGTAGAAAACGAAGTGAAAACAATCGTCCACCCCGTCATTGTGGGTGCTTCTCATTGGACACTGAGTGCTCGTGTAATGTGTATCCCTACTGTGAGCGTTCACCACCACCTCACACCTACGCTCCGTGTAAGTTTACGGAAGTCGCCCTGTAGTACCCGTTCCCTTTCTTCAACGTGAGCTCTTGAGAGTTCTTGGAGAGCATGTCGTGGAAGAGGGCGACTATGAAAACATTTGCCAACTATGTCACACACTCTCGACGGTCTTTAGGTCAGGCTCACCGCTAGCCATTCCATTACTTCAACGTCCAGGCTTAGCATGGAATTCCTGGTCACTCTCGCCACATGGGCCCGGCAATATCGCGCACAAGAAAGAATCCAGGGCCACGATCGTATGCAGTAGGAACCGCATGGTGAAACACAATTGTTCGATTTACTTTGTGACGGTAAGACAACCATCGACAACTACATGATCCTTAGAATGAAGCCTCCCCATACATCACAGAACCTTGGCCGAATTTGTTGATTCCGTGGACAAGGTTTGTCAGGTACCGCTCAGCACGGCGTCTCCGCACACGAACACAGGCCATCACCTTTCATCTGTTCGAATCTGGATTCGTCTGTCAATAAAACGATTCGCTTGTGGTGAAGTTGCCACTTGACATGCGAACGGCAGAACAGCATGTGAACAGCGAGATGATGATGTGTCAAGGGGAATGCTCGAACAGGACGTCCTTTCTCATGATATGTCCCTTACAGTCTGATCTGACACAATGGCCCTACTGAGATCCTGCCGCGACGCAGAGATGACCACATATCATCAGTGTTCACCTGGCCAGTCGAAGTGGCCGTGCGGTTAAAGGCGCTGCAGTCTGGAACCGCAAGACCGCTCCGGTCGCAGGTTCGAATCCTGCCTCGGGCATGGATGTTTGTGATGTCCTTAGGTCAGTTAGGTTTAACTAGTTCTAAGTTCTAGGGGACTAATGACCTCAGCAGTTGAGTCCCATAGTGCTCAGAGCCATTTGAACCATTTGTTCACCTGGGGTCGTAATGCGTCGGCGATCTTGTCCAGCTCGCCTTTTATAGTTCAAATGGCTCTATGGGACTTAACTACTGAGGTCATCAGTCCCCTAGAACTTAGAACTCCTTAAACCTAACTAACCTAAGGACATCACAAACATCCATGTCCGAGGCAGTCGCCTTGTATGCTCAACTGTCTTCCGGTATCGTTTGTATGCATGTGCATGGTTGAATACAATGTCCGCAAAAGACAACTGCCGTCTCTGTACCGCACTAGAGAACACTGGGACACCAGTACTCACTTCCTTCTGAGGGGGTCACCAATAGATGGCGAATGGTTTTAATTGTTGCCTACATTGGAAGTGAAGATTTCAAGCCATGCAATAAGACGACAGGTACCATCAGTAACAAAATAGATTTTACCTTCCGGGCGTTGATAAACACGTTCGTCTATGTATTTTGACTAATGTATTTCGAACTGTTAGCTGAGAAGTCGTGTCAGTACGTGGTACAGGGTGATGACACCCCTAAGAAGTCCGGTTATCAAAATATATTTAACAAATGGATAAAATTAACGAAGCATGTTTTCCGGCACATGACAGAACAGGGCCGTCTGTGAAGAGACGACCCAGCTCACGGGCAGGATGTGGAGTGGCCGCAGGGTGGTGGACGCCGGCGGCCGCTGCCTGACACCGCGCGGCGTGTCGCGTGCCCGCGACGCGGTGCGCCCGCCGGTACTGCGCGTGCGCGCGGCGCGGTCGATAGCGGGCGGATGGTATCGAGCGCGACTGCGGCTGGCTGGCCGGCCGGCTGGCTGGCTGGCGCACGCAGGCCGCCACGTGGGCCGCGCACGTGGGGCAGGTTGGATCGGGGTCAAGGCCGGCGCGCCCGACAGCTGAGCCAGGCGCCACGCCGACCAGCTGACCGCCACCACACCACGCCTCGCCCTCTCACCTCCACGCCACTCACCCTCCCCATGGCCCCTCTGCACTCCGGAAGCTACCTCACGTCGTGTTTTGGGCAGTACTTCGAGTACAGTTAACGAGAAAGGAAATACAAGAATGTTTCCATGTTGTTGTTGTTGTGGTCTTCAGTCCTGAGACTGGTTTGATGCAGCTCTCCATGCTACTCTATCCTGTGCAAGCTTTTTCATCTCCCAGTACCTACTGCAACCTACATCCTTCTGAATCTGCTTAGTGTATTCGTCTCTTGGTCTCCCTCTACGATTTTTACCCTCCACGCTGCCCTCCAATACTAAATTGGTGATCCCTTGATGCCTAACACATGTCCTACCAACCGAACCTTTCTTCTGGTCAAGTTGTGCCACAAACTTCTCTTCTCCCCAATCCTATTCAATACTTCCTCATTAGTTATGTGATCTACCCATCTAATCTTCAGCATTCTTCTGTAGCACCACATTTCGAAAGCTTCTATTCTCTTCTTGTCCAAACTATTTATTGTCCATGTTTCACTTCCATACATGGCTACACTCCATACAAATACTTTCAGAAAGGACTTCCTGACACTTAAATCTATACTCGATGTTAACAAATTTCTCTTCTTCAGAAACGCTTTCCTTGCCATTGCCAGTCTACATTTTATATCCTCTCTACTTCGACCATCATGAGTTATTTTGCTCCCCAAATAGCAAAACTCCTTTACTACTTTAAGTGTCTCATTTCCTAATCTAATTCCCTCAGCATCAACTGACTTAATTAGACTACATTCCATTATCCTTGTTTTGCTTTTGTTGATGTTCATCTTATATCCTCCTTTCAAGACACTGTCCATTCCATTCAACTGCTCTTCCAAGTCCTTTGCTGTCTCTGACAGAATTACAATGTCATCGGCGAACCTCAAAGTTTTTACTTCTTCTCCATGAATTTTAATACCTACTCCGAATTTTTCTTTTGTTTCCTTTACTGATTGCTCAACATACAGATTGAACAACATCGGGGAGAGGCTACAACCCTGACTTACTCCCCTCCCAACCACTGCTTCCCTTTCATGTCCTTCCACTCTTATAACTGCCCTATGGTTTCTGTACAAATTGTAAATAGCCTTTCGCTCCCTGTATTTTACCCCTGCCACCTTCAGAATTTGAAAGAGCGTATTCCAGTCAACACTGTCAAAAGCTTCCTCCAAGTCTACGAATGCTAGAAACGTAGGTTTGCCTTTTCTTAATCTAGCTTCTAAGATAAGTCGTAGGGTCAGTATTGCCTCACGTGTTTCAACATTTCTACGGAATCCAAACTGATCTTCCCCGAGGTCAGATTCTACTGGTTTTTCCATTCGTCTGTAAAGAATCCGCGTTAGTATTTTGCAGCCGCGACTTATTAAACTGACAGTTCGGTAATTTTCACATTTGTCAACACCTGCTTTCTTTGGGATTGGAATCCATATTGTCATCGAATTGTAAGTGGTTCCGGCAATATATCAAATACCTCCAACAACGCGATCTATTGACACACAACGAGCACGAATCCAGAAAATACCGTTATTCTGTAACACAATTATTTTTTCATTCCCACGGAGTAACGAGCGCTATCGACATGTGCATACATACTGTGCAAGCCACCCCACGGTGCGTAGCCGACGGTATCTTTTACCGATCTACATCTACATCTACATCTACAAACATACTCTGCAATCCACCATACGGTGCGAGGCGGAGGGTACCTCGGACCACAACTAGCATCTTCTCTCCCTGTTCCACTCCCAAACAGTACGAGGGAAAAATGACTGCCTATATGCCTTTGTAGGAGCCCAAATCTCCCTTATCTTATCTTTGTGGTCTTTCCGCGAAATTAAGTTGGCAGCAGTAAAATTGTACTGCAGTCAACCTCAAATGCTGGTTCTCTAAATTTCCTCAGTAGCGATTCACGAAAAGAACGCCTCCTTTCCTCTAGAGACTCCCACCCGAGTTCCTGAAGCATTTCCGTAACACTCGCGTGATGATCAAACCTACCAGTAACAAATCTAGCAGCCCGCCTCTGAATTGCTTATATGTCCTCCCTCAATCCGACCTGATAGGGATCCCAAACGTTCGAGCAGTACTCAAGAATAGGTCGTATTAGTGTTTTATAGGCGGTCACCTTTACAGATGAACCACATCTTCCTAAAATTCTATCAATGAACCGAAGACGACTATCCGCCATCCCCACAACTGCCATTACATGCTTGTCCCAGTTCATATCGCTCTGCAATGTTACGCCCAAATATTTAATCGACGTGACTGTATCAACTGCTACACTACTAATGGAGTATTCAAACATTACATGATTCTTTTTCCTATTCATCTGCATTAATTTACATTTATCTATATTTAGAGTTAGCTGCCATTCTTTGCACCAATCGCCGGCCTAAGTGGCCGCGCGGTTCTGGCGCTGCAGTCTGGAACAGCGAGACCGCTACGGTCGCAGGTTCGAATCCTGCCTCGGGCATGGATGTGTGTGATGTCCTTAGGTTAGTTAGGTTTAACTAGTTCTAAGTTCTAGGGGACTAATGACCTCAGTAGTTGAGTCCCATAGTGCTCAGAGCCATTTTTTGCACCAATCACAAATCCTGTCCAAGTCATCTTGTATCCTCCTACAGTCACTCGACGACGACACCTTCCCGTACACCACAGCATCATCAGCAAACAGCCGCACATTGCTATCCACCCTATACGAAAGATCATTTATGCAGATAGAAAATAACAGCGGACCTACCACACTTCCCTGGGGCACTCCAGATGATACCCTCACCTCCGATGAACACTCACCATCGAGGACAACGTACTGGGTTCTATTACTTAAGAAGTCTTCGAGCCACTCACATATTTGGGAACCAATTCCATATGCTCGTACCTTAGTTAGGAGTCTGCAGTGGGGCACCGAGTCAAACGGTTTCCGGAAGTTAAGGAATATGGCATCCGTCTGATACCCTTCATCCATGGTTCGCAAGATATCATGTGAAAAAAGGGCGAGTTGCGTCTCGCAGGAGCGATGCTTTCTAAAGCCGTGCTGATGCATGCACAACAACTTCTCTGTCTCAAGGAAATTCATTATATTCGAACTGAGAATATGTTCGAGAATCCTGCAACAAACCGATGTTAAAGTTATTGGTCTGTAATTTTGAGGATCCGTCCTTCTACCCTTCTTAAATACAGACGTCACCTGCGCTTTTTTCCAGTCGCTCGGGACTTTATGTTGGGCAAGAGATTCGCGATAAATGCAAGCTAAGTAAGGAGCCAATGCAGTAGAGTACTCTCTGTAAAACCGAATTGGAATGCTAGTCACTGTTGTATCCTGCCCACTCGTCTAACATAGGGTGCGTGGGAAGCTAGTTTCTCGGATCGCTAGACAATAGTTCAAACAAATCATATTAATGGAATCTATTCCAGTAAGTTAAATTGACAATACTTCACTTTGCGTATTCACAAAATACGTTTCGCAAGCAAATGGCGACATGCAAATAATCAATGTCGTCTGGTACATACAATTTCAATGTAAGCAAAACAATTCAGATCATAAGTGACTGCTGTGGCGTTTGTATGACGGCTCGTCTTTCACTGCGACCGCGGCTAGGCTGCGCGGCGCGGCGCTTGTATTCTCTTCGGGTAGACGCTGCTCCTGTGTTGGTATCGTCCTAGTCGGCGTACCACCGGCTTACGTCGTCTCACGACCCTCTCTGCTCTTCCGCTCTCCATCGTCGCGGCGGCGCTTGTCTTTACGCCAGAACAGTCATTCCCTTCCCTATATACCGCTCGCAAATGCGGCGAGGAAAAAAACGACTACATACGGCTCCGTGCGAGCCGTAATTTCTGTTATCGTGTCTTGTCTTCGTGGTCATTATCGCGAAAGAGTACATTGGCGGCACTTGAGTCGTACTGCTATCAGCCGACAAATGCAGGTTCGCTGTTCTCCATAATCTTTCGCTGATCGCCCCCACTGGTATAAAAGATCCAGCAACACGCTTGTGAATTGCTTCGGTGTCTCCCTTTAATGCGATCTGGTGGGGATCCCAAATTCTCGAGCAGTACCTAAGAAATAGTTCGCACTAATGTTCTTTCCTTTACAGATGAGCTGAACTCTCCTAAAATTCTCCCAATAAACCCGAGTCCACCATTCGCCTACCCTTCTACTGACCATACGTGCTCGTTCCATTTCAAATCGCTTTGAAACGTTATGCCTAGACATTTAAGTGGCGGAACTGTGTCAAGCAAGACACCAGTAACTCTTACCTTCCTTCACGACTCTTCTTCAATTTTTCCACTGTCAATGACTTTTGGAGTTCATATAAACAAACACTGTGTTGTTAACTGAACAAATAACTATGGAACGTTTGTTTTCATTTACAACAAAACTAAATGTATGGTTCTAATACAGATTCCATGGAATATAGTTTCCTGCGTAAACAAAACAAATATAAATAATTGAAGCAATACTGCTATGATGCTAACACGCAGCCTGTATCGTCAGCGTTAAAAAGGGACTTCCCAACTGTGTAAACCATTAGAGTTCGTTATTGGCAGCATAGAAAGTGATTAAAGTTGACAAAGCGAATTTGATGGATCAATGAACCCGTAACGAGAGAGAAATGTCTCACTATTCAAATATTCAACGCAATTCCGTGGTCCAACAAATTTCTTGGAGAAATTCAGCGTTTCATCCCCATTTGCAGAGGATATCTTCAAGGGGTGTTGTAGTTTCTGTGAAGTGAAGGTCCTGGCTCGCTACTGAGGCAACAACAAGGCGCAGTGTTAATCGGACCTACATAGAGGTTACAAACCCCCTTTAAGATGTCCTCCTCACATCGGAACGAAACGTTGGATTACCGAAAAATTCGCTCGAGCGCGTCGTAACAGTAGGGAATAATTTAATAAGTGGAATACCAGCTACCGCCACCGCACCCCAGGCGGTATAAAAGCTCAGCGGCGTTTCTTATCCCTTCCGCCTCTTAAGTTCCCAGCCGGGCCCGAACAATTCTTTTGTGGAGCAGATTTTTCGCGGGAGAGTAGCCTGTTGCTATCACAAACACGATTCACAACAAACAAATAACCGTCATGAAGAAGAACGCTTCGCATCGCTACTTTTATCAGAAATATGCGTGTGCGCTACATTCCCCTCGTATCAGTTTATGAACACAAGCCATCACGTTTGCGTTTCTACGAGCAATTCACAAGTCACGCAGATGCAGGCGAATACAGCACACACTATCCAAAAGCACTATACTCTATATTTCACGCCCGTCGTTATGGCCGGATTTCAGTCACCGTGGGAGACGACACACGATGAAGAACGCTAGTGGTCATCAATCGTTAGCTCCACACAAATGCTAAGATACCATCAGATATAAAGATAATATACGATAACGATAGTTCAATTCGACAATGAAACACGATAAGGACATATTTTGGAATCTGCAAGCAGTGAGTAAGGTAGACAACACGCTCCATTCTCGAGTTCTTTATGATTAAGAGGTTTGGCTGTACCAATTAAAGGACGGTCGCTCACAAAGCTAAATGTGCGTATCGTAACCAGATAAACAGCATCTTAGAAAGGAAGTATAAAGGGTAGTTATAATTAAAATTCGCTACTTGTGCCGCATGGATACCTAACTTTATACGAATGATGTTCCGACTTTGCACAGCAGGATTTGCGTTGTATGTAGCGCTATGTCGTGAGTTGCCGTTAAGCGCCGGTACTCGTACCACGACACGTGGGGTTCAAACGCAAGCATCAGTGAGCATTAGAGTGGCAGTCAACATGAGTCTGGACGAGGTGAGCTGGGCATTACTCGTCAAAGCTGTTTCATCAAAACAACAGCAACGGTGCTGGTGCTCTTCGCGAGTATCGACGCATTACAGGAATGTGGAGAGGTCCTCTTTCAGCAGGAGGCTGAAGAACATGACTCGGAAGTTCGAATTAACTGGAGATTTTGGAATTGCTCCTGGGAGAGGAGATGTGAACTCGTATGCTTTCTGGTTGTGGGGTTACCTGAAGGACACAGTATTTATCGACGGGACACCAACATACGTTGAAGGTTGAAGATGAGCACAGCCAGGGTTGTAGCCAACATCCCCCCTGAGATATTTGAGACAGTAGTAGAGCAATCTATTGTGCGTTTCCAGGTTTTCGTGGATGCAGATAGCCGTAACAACGAGCAAAGTCTGTAACCTGGAGCGTACACATTGTACGCAATTAACAAATGTTACCGTCTCAAGTGGAAATCAAAATGAGTTTCTTTTCGTGGTTTACTCATTTCTCTTCCATATATCCTCCCAAACTTTTCCACAAAGTTTCAGTGTCCTACAACAACAAACGTTTTTCATGGGGGACCTCTCAAGTAGCAAAAGCTTAATTATAGCCAGCGTCTACGATTCCGGGCAATTTCTTATCGTATGATTCAGTATGTGATAGACCTCTCCGTCGTCAAAGACGATGATGCCACTATGAAGCAGTTTACGGCTGCCGTAATTTGTGTACACACCTTCACACATAAATAAAGCTTTGACATTTCTAGGGAGTTTAAAACAGAGTGTCGGACCTGGAGTCGAACCCGGGATCTTTGTCTTTTGCGGGAAAATGCTCCATCAACCGAGCTTCCCAACCACTTCAAAGTTTTACTTCCGCCAGTAGCTAATTCTGGAAACATCTCCAAGGCTTTGGCTAAGCCACGTCTCCGCAATATCCTCCTTGCATGAGTGCTAGTCCCATAAGTTTCGCAGGAAGACTTTCGTGAAATATAGAAGGCAGGAATGAGGCACTGGTGGAAGTACAGTTGTGAGGACAGGTTGTGAATGTGCGTGGGTATCTCAGTCAGTAGAGGAACTGTCCGCGGAAGGCAAAGGTCCCGGGTTCGAGGCCCGGTCCGATACACTTACAATCTTGCAGGAAGTTCCACGTCAGCTCACGCTCCGCTGCAAACTGAAAAAGTCATTCAGGAAATTAAGCTTTGCTGGACCCACTGTCGCGTCGCGAGAACTGGGAAAGGAACCGGCGACAGACATTTGTGCGCACCGATCACGCCTTCCTACTCGAGAGGCAGCCGGTGACGTACTCTGTACGTCGGGTTTGCTGCAACTGACACGATACACAGAACACCTCCAGTGCAGAGGCTTATCTGCAACAGGTGGCCCACCCGACACTCCACCGTATTTGCCGTTATCGTCACTTCCAACAGTCCAGGGCACATTACCTTATCTACGCTTCGGCGAGAGTAGAGTGCCGCTAAGTGCCGCCAATGTCTATCACACTCTCCTACTCCAAGTAGTTAACAGCTGCAAAATTTTCAACAGTGTGCAGTAGTAACAAGAGTGGTTGACGCGCTTCATATTAACAGCCGCACCTGACACTCTACTCCGTCTGGATTAAGTTAATGAAACATCGAGGTTAAGAGATGCACTTCCGGTTGGCACACAATGGTTCCGAGAAACATTTAAGAACTTAATCTACGAAATGGAACTGTGAATCAGAGCCAGATATTAAACTAAACTCCGTCCGAAGAGTCCTCAGAAGGTCCATCGGTACCGACCAACCGGGTCATCTTCCGTCGATGGGCGTCACTGGATGTGGATTGGAGGGGCATGTGGTCAGCACACTGCTCTTCCGGCCGTTGTCAGCTTTAGTGACCGGAGCTGCCACTTTCAATCAAGGCCTCACAACGGCTGAGTGCACCCTGGTTACCAACAGCGCTGGGGAGAACCAGCCAGTCACCCATCCCAGTGCTAGCCAAGCCCGACATCGCATAACTTCGGTGATCTGCCGAGAACTGGTGTTACCACTGCGGCAAGGCCGTTGGCACCGTCAGATATTGCCGAATTTGTTTTGCCGCTCAAAAGTGCGCTGTTAAATTACGATTCCGAGAAGTAAAAAATTTGAAGAACACGCTACTGAGGTGCCTGTGGACACGGAGCGTTTCCGTTGCGAGCGGTTGGCAACACTGCGCTCAAGGCTTCCTCGCTAGAGTTGAGCGCTGCGCTGGAGTCAGAAACGCCAGAGGCGACGAGGCGGTCAGCTGGCTTTATCGTCAGCAGCGTAGATAGTGAGTACAACTCTCGTGCTGTGTGTTTATCTGGTCATCACCCACACTATCTGTCGATCGAGTGCTGCGGTGTCTTTGTTACTGCCGCAGTCCACTTTCTGTCCACGAGAACATTTAAAATCTAAAAACTCAAAAATATTTTACCGATTTTTAGCATTAATCCAAATGGGCTTGTTTCGCTATCGCACTCAATAGCGCAACGTCCTTATAGTCAACAAACATAATTCAGACTAACGCACTACCATCTAAATCTACATGATTACTCTGCTATTCACAATAAAGTGCCTAGCAGAGGGTTCAAGGAACCACCTTCAAGCTGTCTCTCTACCGTTCCACTCTCGAACGGCACGCGGGAAAAAGGAGCACTTACATTTTTCTCTGCGAGCCCTGATTTCTCTTATTTTATCGTGATGATCATTTCTCCCTATGTAGGTGGGTGCCAACAGAATGTTTTCGCAATCGGAGGAGAAAACTGGTGATGGAAATTTCATGAGAAGATCCAGTCGCAACGAAAAACGCCTTTGTTTTAATGATTGCCACTCCAATTCACGTAACATGTCTGTGACACTATCTCCCCTATTTCGCGATAATACAAAACGAGCTGCCCTTCTTTGTACTTTTTCGATGTCATCCGTCAGTCCCACCTGATACGGATCCCACACCGCACAGCAATACTCCAGAATAGGGCGGACAAGCGTGGTGTAAGCAGTCTCTTTAGTAGACCTGTTGCACCTTCTAAGTGTTCTGTCAATGAATCGCAGTCTTTGGTTTGCTCTACCCACAGTATTATCTATGTGATCGTTCCAATTTAGGTTATTTGTAATTGTAATCCCTAAATATTTAGTTGAATTTACAGCCTTCAGATTTGTGTAACTTATCACGTAATCGAAATTTATCTGATTTCTTTTAGTACTCATGTGAATAACTTCATATTTTTCCTTATTCAGGGTCAATTGCCACTTTTCGCACCATACAGATATCTTCTCTAAATCATTTGTAAAGTCGTTTTAGTCATCTGGTGACTTTACAAGACGGTAAATGACAGCATCATCTGCAAACAATCTAAGACGGCTACTCAGATTGCCTCCTATGTCGTTAATATAGATCAGGAACAATAGAGGGCCTGTAACAATATAAGCAATAAATTATTTGTAGCGGGATTGAAGTATAAAAGAATGTCTTTGCGTTGATGGAACCGTGTTACCACTTAAGGAACCGTGGCACTACTTGGCGTGATGCGGCGTAGCCATGGTTGTCTGCCACGATCTTCGACCTCTTACGTCAATCTGTTCTCACCGTGCATACTCATGTTGTAACTGGGCTGTGTGCTCCTTAATCTTCCCATACTTTACCAGGTTTCTCTGGTGAACGAAACCTAATGCCGCACAGCGAAGAGCTTCTTTTTATGAAAATTGTTTTCAAAAATGAAATAGCCACCTCTAATGAGACAATGGGTCCCAACCCGTACGGCCAGCTACATTTTGGTTTTCACTGGGTGACGACATGCACAGAGACAGAGGGAATACACATGATATATTTGACCATCTGACAGCACAGTTTGCTTGATGATTGATAGTTTTGATCGAAACAGGTAGCAAACAATAGTTGTTTCGTCCAGCACCTCTTATTGCGTATTTACGAACTGTGCACAAAATTGTCATGATATTTAAATTGAGGGCGCAGAACTGTTTCTGACATGAGAATACTAGACAAAACATATTAATTTTCGCACGTGTCCTGTGAATTCAGGAAGTAACAGTCCTCGGAAGAGATTACAATAAGGTTTGTCCACTTCTACGTCTCCAGACATGCCCTGGAAACCTCAGACATGCTCTGCAAACCTCTGTAACGTTTGTGGCTGAAGATACATGACACTGAAACACATATCAGGGTTTCTTCCCCTTCCAGTTGCTTATAGACTGCAAAAATAACGACTGCTTAAATGCTTCTGTGCGAGCTGTAAATTAGTCTAATCTTGTGTTGCTGCTCTCTGCGAAAGCGGACGCTGAAGACGGAAGTACATCTCCAGATTCTTCACTTAATATTGGTTCTTGAATCTTTGCAAGTAGAGTTTAGCAGGATACATTCCACCTTCAAGCGTCTTCAAATTAAGAATTTCCGCGACCCTCTTCGTCAGCCAAACCTGTGACCATTAGTTCTGTCCTTCTTGTATACGTTTAATATTACCCGTTGATCATATTTGGTGTCTGTCTTAAACACCTAAGTAATTTTCGAGAATGGGAGGCGTACATGTTTTGTACGCAGTCTCCTTTTTTGACCGTATTTTCCCAGTATCATGCCAATGAACCGAAACCTGCCAGCTTCTTTACCTATGAGCTTAAGTAATCATTCCATCTCATATCCACACAAATTGTTACACCTTGATATTTGCACGAGTTGACTGATTCGAGTTGTAACTCGTTGGTACTGAAGGAATATGCACAAGTTTTCAGCGTTTTGCAAAGTGCACAATTTAACATTTATGTACATTTTAAGGAAGATTCCAATCACTGTCAGTGTCTAATAGGATTTTTATGCAGCTTTATCCAGATAGTAGTTCATTACAGATGACAATATCATCTTCAGAATCCCTAGGGTTTGTCATTACTATCGTCTACCAGATAATTACTATACAACGTGAACAGCAAGGATCCTACTACACTTCAATAGCGCACGCCTGAAGTTATTTCTATTGATGTTTCTCAATCATTCAAGGTAAAACACCAAGAAACCCGTCACAATTTTTTTAAATATCTTATATGATTTTTCTTAAAGGAACGAGTAAGTGCCAATCCGTCGAAGTAACTTTTTATTGTGTTGTACCCCAGATCGTCCATGAACGAGAATACGTATAGTTGTTGTATGTTTGATGTATACTGACAAGAAAGGGAGAGCATTTTCTAACCAACGCCACGCCCCCTTTTGCCTGTTGTCTATTCAGGTGTGTCTATCCCAGTTGCACCAGACTTTCTCTTTACTCTACTTATTCTTTGACCACTGCTTTTCAAGTTGGTCACCCCAGTGCTAAACGAGTGCAGTGGGTAGTAGTCTGAACGTCAAAGCATTGTTCTGTTTACGTTTCAATCGTCGTCGTGATTTGAAGGAGAAGCTTGATTTCAAAAAGTAATCAACATTGTAGACCGTAAGTAATGGCACAGTAATATGGAGATAATTCGAATAAAGCTGTATGGGCCACCTTCTAAGCCTTCTCTCTGTCCTAAGGGCCTACAGCCTTGGTGTAAAAAAAGAGCTAATGTTACAGGTGACGTATATAGACATAACCATCACCTGTCAATGGCACATTTTGTAAAACCTGTCTATTGATAGTAAAAAAGTATTTGTGTGCCTCAAAATTATAGTGGCCGAGCGGTTCTAGGCGCTTCAGTCCGGAACCGCACGATCGCTACGGTCGCAGGTTCGAATCCTGCCTCGGGCATGGATGTGTGTGATGTCCTTAGGTTAGTTAGGTTTAAGTAGTTCTAAGTTCTAGAATACTGATGATCTCAGATGTTAAGTCCCATAGTGCTCAGAGCCTCAAAATCATACTGCGTCCCGGAAGGTCTGCTGTGTTTGCTGTTTATGAGCGTTTGTTCTGAAAGAAGTGAAGTTTACCTTAATGGAACTAAATCTGTTTTATTACAGAAGTTAATCGCAACTGTCTCTGAAATGCGTGGAAGTCGTGTGGTCTGCGTCACAGAGCTAGTCCACTTACGTTAATCTGCTTAAATTGGTCGTATTTCTAGTGGCTTACAGTGGACCATGTTAAGGGCTGAACTGTGTTTTGTTCTCCCTTTTAAAAGCAGCGAAGACTGATTTAATCAGATTGAATTTTCACTGTAATCATTTTAGTTAAGGACTTGCAAAATGTTTTAGTGAGGTGAGCTTAATTTACTCAGAGTGGCTTTCACTGTAATCATTCAGTTAAGTTTTTGTAAAACATTTTGGTGGAGGTTGTTAGTTGACCCGCCCTGAGAATTTCTATGGTAAATCCTGCTAAAGCAAGAATGTACTTTTTTTCCACTTTAGGTGTCAGAGGCGGCCTGGTAAACTGATATTTGAGATCGGGTAATGACTGCATAGTTAGTACAAGTAACCGTTTACGAATTAATTTTGAGGGTACGTAAGCATTATTGGTTTTCTCATTCCTGGGGGGGGGGGGGGGGTTAGGGTTGTTTGGGGGAAAGAGACCAAACTGCGAGGTCTTCGGTCTCATGGGGTTAGGGAAGAACGAGGAAGGAAGTCGGCCGTGCCCTTTCAAAGGAACCATCCCGGCATTTGCCTGGAGCGATTTAGGGAAATCACGGAAAACCTAAATCGGGATGGCCGGACGCGGGATTGAACCGTCGTCCTCCCGAATTCTCATTCCTGTAATCACAGTGCTATTCAGTTGTATTTGCTTTGTTGCTTATCACCTTATTCGCTGATGTTTGTTTACTTACGTTTGGCTCTTAAATGGTAATATAATGAAATATGCGCCGCCCTTTGTTCAAATGATTCAAATGGCTCTGAGCACTATGGCACTTAACATCTGAGGTCATCAGTCCCCTAGAACTTAGAACTACTTAAACCTAACTAACCTAAGGACATCACACACATCCATGCCCGAGGAAGGATTAGAACCTGCGACCATAGCGGTCGCGCGGTTCCAGACTGTAGCGCCTAGAACCGCTCGCCCACACGGCCGCCCTTCGTCAAGCGGTGCACTGTTACAAGTTTCTTAGGGTTAGTTCTCAGTCTGTTGTAGTTCAGGTTGTACGGGGCCTGTATCTGCATTAACTTCCCATAATTCTGAACTTGCACCACCAACGGACGTAACACATTGCTTATGTTGCTGCTGTTGTTACCAAATTTGCTGCAATCATTTAAGATATTATCTTAAAAAGCCAATTGAAAAATTCTGTAAACGTTTAAGTTTTGATTATTAATACGCAGCTTGGCTACCTTCAGATACCTGTTAATGTTTGACAAATTGCTTAGTTTCTTGAATGTTTTAAAACTCTTTCTCTAACGTCAATTGCTAATCTCATTAATAATCGACAAGTTGTTTAATTTCTTACTTGTTTTTAAAAGCTATTTCGGTGCCGTCATAATTTGTGGATTTGTATTTAAATAAAAGCTTATGCATGTTCTCAACTGTGACGCTGCTTTCTTGTCTCCTGTCCCAGCCCCACCGCTCAAAAGCGTATTAAGCTGCTTTAGGGTAATTACATCAGTTCATGTACCAAGGCTGGTCAACTACAGAAAATACGCTCACGGCCTTAATAAACGTTGATGTAGGATTGTGTCAAGCGCGTTTTTCCCGCAGTCATCGTGAAGAGAAGAAAAGAGTTTCACACTGAAAAGCGCGAGGTGCAGGGACGGGAGGTCCACCTACATTTTGAGGTGGCGCGTACGCGAGAACGGCAGTAGCGACGGCAGCGCTCTCAAATCGACGTGGCAGCTCCGATTGCGACGGCAGGTTTTGCGAAACGCTGGCCCGTCGGCGACGACTGTGAAATGCCGGCCCGACCCCCGGGCTACTCACTGCTGCAGTTCTACCTGCCTACCTGCCGGAGTCGAGCAGGTGCCGAGTCGACCGGCAAACAGGTGGCAGGCGGGCAGAGTCCTCTACCTGCCTGGCTGTACCAATCACTCCTCTGCTGTTTCCACTTCCGTACTTGTTTCTTCTAAGCCCCATCGCCGCAGTGACCAGCTTGTACGGCGGAAATGACTCGGAAGATGAGCCGAAGGCGATGACGAGTAGCGCACATACGACTCGGCTTCGAAAAATAAATATTCATTAATGAGCCGTAGCAACACTGCGGTGCGGTGGTGTGCACTGCGTAAAGGCTGAGGTTTAGCCACAGCAAATGCACTATTTTTCCCGTTTATCCTGTTAAATTAACAACTGCTCACCTCTTACAATTGAGTTTTATATCTGTTTCTCATTAAACATGTTTCACTTAAATTGTTCAGGTATCTTCAGATGTCTACAAAGGAGATGATTACTTTAATAAATATTTTCTTAACTAAAAATATTTTGTTTTAAGTCGTTTGGTTTAAACACGTACTGTTTCATTACATCACTTTTACGGCAACTTATTAATTACGTGAAGTATTGAACTGGAGAGAAAAGAACTGTAAAACCAAAAAGAAAAAGAAAATAAAAGTTGTACGGCACAACTTGACCAAAAGAGAGGTTCGCTTAATAGGACATATCCTGAGGCAATTTGATAATACAAGGACGTATGGGACGGGGGCGCAAAAATTGTAGAGAGAGATCAAAACTTGATTATAGTAAGCACGTCAAATCGCTGCAGCTTACAATAGTTATACAAAGATGAGTAGGCTTAGACAGTACGGATTAGCTGGGAAAGCAGCAATAAACCAGTCTGCGGACTGGAAACCAGTATAACATCCAGTCAATCCAATTCCTGGCTATCTCAAAAACAGGTACTTCTTCACTTGTTGTTTCCGTCACCACTCACTTCTTTCATTTCTAGGAATGATTTGTTAATGTCAAAAATTTCAAATTGCACCGTACTCCACATTAGGCACTAAAAACAGTTCAAAAAAGATGGAAGACAATGAATGGCATGTCACATCCAAAACAATCATGCTTTCGAAAACACTGTGGTGTTGAAACCAATCTTCTGGAGTCTATCAAATAAAATTTTCCTCTGGACTGCATTTCACTTCAGTACTATTACTGAACTTGATCCTGCTGTCAAATTATCTGAGGTATCATGGAACGTTATTAACTGTGCCTCCGCAGAAGTGCAGAGTCGGGATACTGTGACGGCGACGGGTGGTGCAGTAGTGGAGACACACTTGTGGTATTCAGGTACCTGTGCGTGTGAATGTTTATTACAACATATTCTTTTATATTGTGGCAATTTGTGTTACAATCGAAAGATTCCTTTTCTGTTTGTACTGTTATGACCAATAAGCATTTTTTCCTCTTTATTGTGTTCTCTATGAAATAGTCTTCCTGGAGAGTGAGCACGCCTTTTTTTCATTTCTATGCTCAAAGAATTCTCACGGCTGCTTTTTATTCCAAAGAGGTAAGAGTGTTGTCCTGCAGCTGGTATTCTGCATCCATAGACGCCCACCACATTTCAGTCCTCTATGGCTGCACGGCAGAACCGCCATTCAAGGGGGACAACAGTCAGGAATGCGAGATGTCACTTAGTTGGCCAGCTGTTCCCGAGCGTTGCCCAACAGAACTACGTCATAACGGAGGAACGCTAATGTCCAGTCACACAGCAGACGCGTTCACTGACCATCAGTGGCTGTAGCTCGACCTCGCACCATCATAAACCTACTTCCTTATCTTTACAACTGTTACCTAGCTCTAACCACGGATTGTTCACTTAAAGTGTGTGTAAAGTTACTTGTTAGTTGATAATTCGTACTTTGGAGCTAATCATCTCCAATCAGACATTACAGCGTCCGACGCGGACTGCCCACTATTGTGATGTACCACAACAAAGTGTCATGCCTACTACAGCTTCCGAGTAGCGGTGTGCGTTTTATCGAGCACTCAGAGCAGCCCATTTAACTACATATGAATTGTGTGTACTGTGTATTAAACCGGAGACCTAGAAACGACGGAGAGGCTTCGTCCCGCCGTAGCCCCTCAGTGGTTCATAAGCCCGCAACAGGCCACAGCAGTCCACCCATCCCACCGCCGCCCCACACCGAACCCAGGGTTACTGTGCCGTTCGAGCCCCTGTAGAGCCCCTACCACAGAAGAACGTCTCACACCAGACGAGTGTAACCCCAAATGTTTGCGTGGTAGAGTAATTATGGTGTACGCGTACGTGGAGACAGTGTTTGCGCAGCAATTGCCGACATAGTGTAACTGAGACGGAATAAGGGGAATCAGCCCGCATTCGCCGAGGCAGACGGAAAACCGCCTAAAAACCATCCACAGGCTGGCCGGCACACCGGACCTCGGGGACCGGCACGCCCTCCCGCTCGGGAAGCAGCGCGGTAGCCCGCGCGGCTAGCCGGGCGGGTTTACATATGAATACTCGCATCATATGCTTTGTGTCTTAACGGAGAAACTGCCAACAACATATCTACCGCCACGTGGAAAACTTCAAATAATAAGTTTTAAATCAGGATGTAGACTGAAAATTTTACGCTGTAAATAGAGATTGTCTAGCGCCAACAAGTCTGCGACGTATTAATCTCGGTGACTTTAGAAATACAATTTCAAGTGCCCGTTGCAGGAAGAACGAAGGCCAATGATTACAAAAGTCACATACATCGCAAATATATTTTCCCTGATAGTCTAAATAATATACTCCGAATATATGACATTTGTTCTTGTAACCAGTGCTGCATACACTGTACACGAACCAGCATGTCACCGATTTTGAAGAGTGCATTAACACACACATTAGCACCTAGCATCTCTAACTTTCTCCACAGTTCGCTGTATATGGACGAGCTGTACCCCTCAATACATGTTGACCATGTGATGTACCTCACGCAGGCCAGATTTACAACAGAGTGCGATTATCATTAAAATTACCGCTGCTTTCTGGCGTCGTAAAGTCGCAAACAACCAAACTATCTATGGACTATTCTAATCCTGACACGTTGAATGGCTGAAGGTAACCTTATGTTGTACATGCTCGATTTGGGAACTACGACTAACTAATAAGACAATTATAATACTTGTCTGTGTCGTTCTCTTTAATTTTCTGCGGCGAGTTTCGGGTGGCTCGCACTCTGACCTCTTACTGGTTTCTCGTTTGTTTGTTGATGACTGACAATGACGTGGAAGTCCAAATTGCAACAACACAATAAAAAAATTTACAGCGGAAAATATGTCCTTTAAACAATTCGTACAGCTTGCGGATCTACACTACAAGAAAATAACTAAAAACTCAATCGTAACATATGAAACTTTTGATAATTGCCCGATAGCAGCTTCTGTTACAAACTGTCTTATGAACGTCGATATTCGTAGAAAGGTATGTCCACACGATGCCTCTTTCCTCGTGAACAGTCTGAGATGCACGGATATAAAAGATAAAGCACAAAAATTTGTGGAGAGAACGCAAGTACGGATGGGCTTTCTCGTGTCCACACGTTGTCTCATTGCGCAAGCTGTCTGCTATTGATCCTCTTCTTGGCTTGGGAGCTTGTGCTGCGTTTGTTGTGATGAAAAGGCGACAGAAAAAGAAAAAGCGACTGTAGCTACAGGAGTGTCTAAATAACAGAGGTACGACAAAGAAAAAAGTGACGACAACGATTTGTTTGCAAATTTCAGATGGAAAAATTTATATTTTCTGCTTGGGAAACTACAGCTAAAAGGCTGGCAATAACATTTCGTTAGCTAGTAACTAGCGACTTATATACCAGTTTGAACCAATTACTTCGTATTTCAAAACAAGCATTTCTGTGATTGAAAATTTATGGTAAGTTCCTATGGGACCAACTGCTGAGGTCATCGGTCCCTAGGCCTACACACTACTTTATCTAACTTAACTAACTTACGCTAAGGACAACACACGCACGCGCGCGCACACACACACACACACACACACACACACACACACACACACACACGCCCGAGGGAGGACTCGAACCTTCGACTGTGGGAGTCGTGTGAACCGTGGCAAGACGCCTTAGACCGTGGCAAGACGCCTGAGACCGCGTGGCTACCCCGCGCGGCTTTCTGTGATTATTCCACAAACAGAGAAATATTTGAGGGAGGTTCTTAATCATTATGAGAAGGTTAATTAACTCTCAACGCGTCACTTGTATTTTATGCGAGATTGCGCAATATGCAGATTAATATCCTCAGACTCCACAAATCTGGGAAATTCATAGGCGTCAGAACCCACTGCAACAGAGGCTGTGTATTCCAATTTTGAATTTTTTGCATCAGTAGTGTCCTTCATTTCTCTTTCTAGTAGTTTGTTGAGAGGCTACAAACGTCCCATCATTTCTTTTGTTGAGATGTCAGGTTCCTAAGTTGTTATGCCAATAAGCAGACACAGCATGAACATTGGTACAACAGTTTTCATACACACTTTTCAAAAATTTCTAGTTTATTCCTATGTCTTTTACTACTTCGAAACTTACGGTATCTTGTTCTTTAGAGAAACATGATCGGAGATTTTTTTTCCTCTAATACTTGGCGCTCAGAACATAGCAGTTCAAATTATTATACAAATAGTCTTTAGAAACGGCATACCATACGACTTTCCTTTATCTGTAATCATTTATAAATTTAAGGGCGCTTCCTTTGGAGTGAAAAGATCTTACTGCACATAAATCGCTTCACAGTACAACCTCAGCACACTACACAATCACACATGGGTCCTAACTGCCTGTGGTCTGCTAAAAAGCGCAAAGATTTCCACCGAAGGCGGGATACAATGAGCTTTGCACACGGTCTCCTTTTCCAGGAAATTACGCAGACATAAACGCGATTGCGTTGTTCCGCTGTTGGAAATTTACGCGCATACGCAAAGTTGAACACAAAAAAAGCATAGTGAGGACGCACCTTTAGTGGTAGGTGATGACCGTACCAGGCTGCAAAGCTTAACGCGTCATCAAAGCCATAGTTGGCTATCAAGTGTTTCGCGAGTGTTGAAGAACCGCCACTTATTACCACTGGTTAAAATAAATGTTAAGCGCAGTACAGAACAAAGTGTCCTATTGCTTTCTCATAATTTGCCCTCCGCTGCCAGCAAGCGTGTTAGACTTGGGTGGTCACTGGCCGTAGTCATTTGACGCCACATTTTGACTATGCTTTGAGTATGTGAAAACTGACAATGTATAGTGTAATCCGCGTGAGGCATGGGGCGGGTAAGACGATTCACTAGACTGTGCTCAAATGAGTCGAGCTGAGGACTGTGACATTTAAGCGAAACTGATGCGAGACGGAAACATTTTCGTTGGCGGTCAGGCCAGTGGGGCTCGAGGTGGAGGTGGTTATTTGGCGGTGTTTTTCGGGTGTAGCCCGGGCGGCGGCGGTGCGCCAGCAGCAGCTGCCCGCTACCCGCATGCTGGCTGGCAGGTAGGCCAGCGGCAGCTGCAACTCCGTCTCTCCTACGACTGTGACGCTGTTTTCGCGCAGCGAAAGCAATTCTCCACGGCGTGTGCGGAAACCTGCGGCGCGAGCCCCAACAGCAACAGATGCCACAGGCAACCTTTCTCTTTCTTTTTAATTTCGTGTTTGGTCAGCATCACTGGAAAACAATTTTGATGTCATGTTGACCCAGGTGTTATGTTCTGCTGTGTTCTTTTATTCTTTACTATAAATCAATCGACAAACTACCGCATTATTTTTTGTGATTATTCTTAACAATTAAACCGCAGTAGAAGGGTTAGGTTGAACGTTCTTTATCTTATTCCGAGATGCACTGACTCCTGTAATGGTGTGTCACGCTGTAGATTGTTAGCTACTCGATTAGGTGCCAGCAAAGACAGCATTACCTGTAGGTACAAAGGGTGCACTCAGACGTGTATACCTGGTCAGCGAGGTGGAAGGGTGGGGGTGGGGGTGGGGGGGGGGGGGGGGGAGCGACGAGGGCTTAGTTTACAATCCATCACTAAATTAATTGTTAATTCGAACTCGAAGAAAATATGCTGCTAATTTTTCTTCGCGCATAAACCTGGGCAACAGATCCGTTTTATATGAGTTGCTTAACACGATATTCGTGCTAAAATTGGCGACACTGTCAAGTATTTTGCGAGTACTAAAGTTTGAAAGTAGATTTTCGGTAGATATTTTTGGTCTCTGTCCGCCCCGGGTTCAATTCCCGGCTGGGTCGGATATTTTCTCCGCTCATGGACTGGGTGTTGTGTTGTCTTCATTATCATTTCATCATCATCAGTGGAATGCAACGGGAAACCACCACTGGAATCACTTCCCTAGACACTCATGAGGTGGACCTCTCTGGCGAGGCTTCCCTCATGACAAGACCTGCCGTAAGGCAGAACACAAAGTTGTTCTTTTTCTTTTGTTTTTTGTCTCTTCTATTGTGTATCTCGGTGGTAAAGTGCCAGGTTACAAATCCAATGATTGCAGCTTCGACCCCCTGGATGATACTCTTAGGATTACAATTTGACACTCACAACTTCTTTCACCTCTGGCAATGTTTGTTAACGTGAAAAACGCCGAGCTGCACCGTGGTTCGGAGTGCACGCTAAACTGTAGGTTACACATTAACTCGTATGGTAAGTCATTTCAGAGGACGTAGGGGGCCAATAACCAACGGCCTTGCCGCAGTGGTAAGACCGGATCCCGTCACATCAGCGAAGTTAACCGCTGTCGGGCTGGGCTAGCACTTGGATGGGTGACCATCCGGTCTGCCGAGCGCTGTTGGCTAGCGGGGTGCACTCAGCCCTTGTGAGGAAAACTGAGGGGCTACCTGATTGAGAAGTAGCGGCTCCGGTCGCGTAAACTGACATACGGCCGGGACAGCGGTGTGCTGACCACGTGCCAGTCCATTTCCACTCCACTGACACTTGTGGTCTAAGGATGACACGGCGGCCGGTCGGTACCGTTGGGCCTTTATGGCCTGTTCGGGAGAGGTTTAGTTTAATTTTTTAGGGAGCCAATAGGACCTTGTCCAATAAAGCACTGTGGTGTTCAAAACAATCTTCGGGTTCAATGACAGCTTATTTTAAAAAATGAAGTGACTAATTCTGTTTTAGTACTGCATGTGAAAATACATGAATATTCTACAAAAGGTGTTGTGTAAATCCTAAAATAAAATTAATATTTCGAAAATTTTTGAATTTGCTAATCAATTTACCTTCAACGTCAGCTACGGACGCCAAATTAGTGGTTGCACACCGGGAAAGACTAGGTGAAGGCCGTCTCTGAATGCCATACTACAAACGCAATGGCACGGGATTTCTGTTTACACTTCCCCCCCACCAATTACTTACAGCTTCTTTCACCTTCGGTGACGACTCGTTAATGTGAGAAATGGTAAATTGCACCGTGCTTCCGAATCCACTGAAGGTGCCCCCACAACCTTGTGTTCAAATTCAACTGCATCTTAACTGTGAAACTTCGCCAACAATGACACGAGCAAACTCACTTTCCCTCTTCTTTGAAGATGAAAAGCAGATCTCAGATGTAAATTACTTTTCAGAAGCGCTCTTCGAGAAACGAAAACAATTGTTCGTGATTTACAATTACTTGTAATCGTAATCTATAGAGAAGACTCGGCATCAACTGTTTTACAGTTACAGTTTAAAACCTGAATACTGGCACATATACTGCGAAGCGGATGATGACGGGAAATTTAGTCGCCAAGTGTGCTAAGAAGGTAATTTAAAGCGTGGAATTTTCCCACCTACTTCCACGGATAAAAATTTGGAATTGTTACAGTATCATTTGCAATAATGTGAGCAGAGTAAGTTGACGAAAAGCAAAGGAAACACTGGAGCTACAGTGCAACTGGCGCCTCTCTTACAAACTGAAGCACCACAGTGAATGCAGACAATCAAGCCATCAGTGGGCTGGAAGGTTGCCTGGGTTGGAAAGTAATAGCTGGGGCCGCCACTATACAGGGTGACAGATCACTTGTTACTTGTGCTGCTCATGAACAGGAGTCTTTGGTGACGACGCTCTAACTCTGCACTTCTAGTAGTTTGCTATTTCCTTACATGAATATACAATAGTTTTAAAAACTTTGTGTTCTGCCTTACGGCACGTCTTGTCATGGGGGAAGCCCCGTCAGAGAGGTCCACCGCATGAGCGTCTAGGGAAGTGATTGTAGTGGTGGTTTCCCGTTGCCTTCCACTGATGATGATGAAATGATAATGAAGACAACACAACACCCAGTCCCTGAACGGAGAAAATCTTCGATTCAGCCGGGAATCGAACCCGGGCCCCTTGGCGTGACAGACCGCCGCGCTGACCACTCAGCTATTGGGGCGAACACAATAGTTTAAGATTACTAAAATTTCAAGGTTTTTGTTACACACAGGGCAGGTGCTGTAACGTGGCTGTATCACCAACGAAAATGGTATCGCTATTGGACTGCGACCATGTTCTCAAGAACGGACCTATTTTCAATTTACTATCATAACAGAAGGAACGCCAACACACTACGAATCTAGTTACTGTTGGTTCACTTGCTCAATCTACGTGACAGTTCAGTTCAGTCTAATGTGGTAACTGGACGTGAAGTAGATTCAACCAAAAAACAGGACCAATGTTTCATGATGATCACAATAATTCCGAAGGGACGGATTCCCTACCTGCAAGAATATAATCTTTTCTCATAATCGTGGCAGTTGGAAGTCCTGTAATTGTGTATCTGTTTGAGTTTAATTTTGATTTATTAATTAACCTGAACAGATTTCGGCATTGAAATAACAATTTTTAATATGATGACTTGTAATAATATTGTACTAATAAAATTATTTTAGTAATTTTGTTATTAATATCGCAAGATTAACTGGTACAAATCCCGGCCATGTAGTAACTTACAGAAGTAACAAACAAAACTACAATTTCTTTTACTGTAATGTCAAGGAACGTAGATCATGTCTTGGTTACCACATGTCTGAGAAAAAGCGGCAATCTACGGCATGGGTCGACATACACAGAATCAAACAAAGAATTTAAAATTCCACACCGAAGACTCAAGGGAAGGAGTAATGAAAAGTGGTCATTCTTCTCTGGTCTCAAGCATCATACGCTTAGATGTTACTAACTTTTTTTGTTACAAGAAAGCCCTTTTGCCTTTTGCAATCCTTGCTAGTTAACATTTCTTGCATTTTCCTTCTGTGTCTACTCTAATTCGCAGACGGCAATAACAGTTTTTAAAAAAAATGGTTCAAATGGCTCTGAGCACTATGGGACTTAACTTCTAAGGTCATCAGTCCCCTAGAACTTAGAACTACTTAAACCTAACTAACCTAAGGACACCACACACATCCATGTCCGAGGCAGGATTCGAACCTGCGACCGTAGCGGTCGCGTGGTTCCAGACTGTAGCGCCTAGAACCGCTCGGCCACCCGGGCCGGTTACAGTTTAAAACCTGAACAGTGGCACATATAATGCGAAGCGGATGATAACAGGAAATTTAGTCGCCAAGTGTGCTAAGAAAGTAATTTAAAGCGTGGAATTTTCCCACCTGCTTCCACGTATGATTACAGGATCGTAAATGAGATTGGTTATCAGAATGAGAATTTGTGTGCCGCACCCAGACTCGAACTCGGGACCTTTGCCTTTCGCGGGCAAGTTGCTCTGCCACCTGAGCTACCCAAGCACGACTCACGCCCCGTCCTCACAGCTTTACTTTTGCCAGTACCTCGTCCCCTACCTTCCAAACTTTACAGAAGCTCTCCTGCGAAAGTTGCAGAACTAGCACTCCTGAAAGAAAGGATATTGCGGAGACATGGCTTAGCCACAGCCTGGGGGATGTTTCCAAAATGAGAATTTCACTCTGCAGCGGAGTGTGCACTGATGTGAAACTTCCTGGCAGATTAAAACTGTGTGCCGGACCGAGACTCGAACTCGGGACCTTTGCCTTTCGCGGGCAAGTGCTGTAGCACCTGAGCTACCCAAGCGCGACTCACGTCCCGTCCTCACAGCTTTAGTTCTGCCAGTACCTCGTCTCCTACCTTCCAAACGTTACAGAAGCTCTCCTATACTGTCGGCTAACCATGGCTGGCCGCTGCGCAGTGCAGAGTTATACCACAAATCTGCATACTACAAATATCTGCATTCGAGCACCACTGTCTAATGCAAGTATCGCAAAACGACGTCAGTGGCGTGTCGTCGCTGCGGAAGATGAGAGCAGGAAACCTTTGCGTACGGCTGTTAGACAGGAATACTAGGCATGAGTAAGCAAGAGACTAAGATTTGTCGACCTCATTTGGCGTTCCGACAAGACAATGGCTGCGTTATCTGCTTAGGATATCTTCATAAACTTCTTCCACGTTGTTACCAGCTGGCATTTCGATTGTGCACACAAAATCCAACGTAGTTCTATTTTTAAGCTAGTCGACGGTGTTTACATTGGCCGCTTCTGCTCTCCCTGAGCTGCACAGCTGCCTCATACAGTAGATGTCGAGGATTGGGGCATTTATGTGTGTTTGTAATACGTCTTTGTCTGTCATCGATGGTTGCAGAAACAATAACTGAAATATATGCGCGTACGAGGATGTACTCACAGTAGGTGCGTCAAAAAGTAAGTTTAGATTAAAGTGACAGGAACTGTGCTTTGCCCAGGGAACCATTCAAGCAGCAATTGTGCGCATGACGGATCTGAAATACTACCGGGCAACCGTCTTATCGACAACGTCAAGCTGAGCTACAGTCAGGGCGATGGAAGACGCAGGCTTCACTACGCAGGTGTCAGCTCCCCGAGGACAAATGACAGGTTCTGGTCAGAGCAGCACGCTACAGAGCAAGTGTTGAGGACTGGGATTTGTGGCGGCAGCGGGGAGCGGCAACAAAGCCTATTGTGCGGGAATCCGGGTTATCGGCAGCTGCGTCACGCCAGCAGCTACCTCTAGCTGCTGATAAACGGCTCCCGCTGATGTTCCTGCCCGTGCTCTCCGCCGGGGCGACCGCACGCATCCGCCAACTTGAAAGCCCAGTGAAGTTGTTCACGCTGCGCCAAGTGCATATAGCCGCAGTGTTAACGCCTTTCTGTGGTGTGAAAAGACTGCCAAATGTCAAACCTGGGAAACTCACGTTCTCAAATTATGTGCACAGATGATATGAAGAGCTAAGCTATTTTGTATAAAATGACCAAGAATCCTGGCATTTTATGTACATAAAATATGTAAACTACGATTCAGGAGGCCATTGTCCTCGTGCCAACCAACGGTATGCATTACACGAGACATACTGAGACTGGCATAGTAGGCCGAAATCGCAATCGTGGTGGATAAATACATTTAGTAACAGTCCAGTCGGAAAATGTCAGAGTACCAGTAACCTCCCACCCCTGATTTTTTGAAGACCCCGACTCCCATGTACAAAACAGCTTCAAATGTCTGGTTATTTTAGAAATCCATGCCAGAGTGAGTTTTAAGAAAAGGTTTGAAATTATGTGTAAACTTTATTGGAAATCGCTAAGTGTTCTGATTGTCAAATACTGGATTAATATAGTCTGAATTTGCAGGCCTTGAATCACGCTGCCTCTATATACATTCTTTCTGTGTTAAACCTTGAAAATACAGTCATAACCAGTTCATTAAAATCTATAATCTTAAGTTAAATTTTTAAAATTCTGTCACTAACCGAATGAAATGTTGAAAATCATATTTTTATTGGCCCTATAACCCGTTGGATACGCAACTTGCGACTGGGACCGTACCCAGGGTTAGCCGTTTATAATATACTGTAGATGTAACACTGATGCAAACATCAAGAGCAATTCACCCCTACAGTGCTGCCCAGCGACATGTGAGCACGGCGATGAGACGGAAACTAGCGGAGCTGTTCGTGCGACAAGACACAAATGAGAAATTAAGTGCTAAACAAGAAGTTTGACAGAGCGTAATGTTGGCCTATTTGGAGTAGCAACACGAAATAAAAAGGCACCTCAGATAGTTCCACAATGCACCACTATCCTTTCAGGCGCGCTTTACTTGACACTGCTGCAAATACAGTCCAGATCAGTCTCATGACAATACGGGCGAAGCAGAAGTATTGCAATCTTCAGCAAATTCTATGGTTCGTGTATGCTGGTTTTTTGCTGTGCTTGTTGCGAAATAGTTTGACTGCGAACCTTCAGTTTGCGTGACTAAGGAACGAGTGTGCAAACATCATTCCTGGTAGGTTGGTTGGTTGACTGGTTTGGGGGTGGGCACCAAACAGCGAGGTCACCGGTACCATCTAATAAGGGAAGGATGGGGAAGGAAAGCCAGCCGTGCCTTTTTAAAGGAGCCATCCTGGCATTTGCCAGCAGCGATTTAGGGAAATTACGGAAAACCTATATCAGTATGGCTGGACGCGGGTTTGTTCCTGCAGTTGCCATTCAGGCCTAGAGAAGTGTGCGCGCTTGCTGTTCAGATTAACCACCGCACAGATTACAAGGTGTGTTGTGGAAACAGCGATTATAAACAGAGAGATGTCAGGTTGCGGACGGTAAAATCCAATAAGAAAAGAAGAGCTCAATGTTTGACATCCTAAGCCAACTACTAAAATAAACAATCTGCAAGGACGAATATAGGCAACTGTAAACAGTTGTGACTTAACCCTGACGTTTTAAGCATAGTGAAGAGTACTGTCCTGAAAATAATCTCGCCGGTTTTCATCTCCAACAGCATCCAATCCAACGACTCCATTGGGAAGCTGTGAAACTATTTGGTCTTCAAAGAGCGAAATAATTATTCGGTTGCAGTAAAATGGTAGAACAAAACTGTGCCACGACTGAAAATACACGTAGACGGTAGGCCCTGATAATCTGCAGAAGATCTGTTCATTGGAATCCACGAACTGTGAAGAGCATACTCAAAAACTGGATACTCATCGAGAGTTGGCGATTTGGGGATATATTTCTCCAGTTTCCCCAGAATGGGAGTACATCCTCTTTTGGATCGTATCAGATTCATCTTTAGAGCGACTAACCAAAAGCTATACCATATGAAAAAAAAATGTGACAGCTTCACGTGACTGCCATATAGACCGCTATGATTCCACGCTTCTCAGGCGAGATCAGCACTAACAACAGGTCTCATGACGTATTTCTGAAAATTATCTCCGTCGTCTATGAGGATAACTGTCAACCCTTACTCAACTGTTTGCCTCGCGAGTAAACAGTGAGACAGACAGTCTGGTAGTAGATATGATGTCTCCAACAGCAAGGCACAGCGCAACTTATTCGGAACCAAAAGTGGTGAAAGGCTTCGGAAACAACTCAGACGTATGTCAACACGCAGAGACTTTCCAACGCACGCAAGCACTCAGCGTTACAGCATTTGCAAGCACGAATGTCTCCCCTCGCACAGTTCTCAACGGAACATTTGTTAGTATAAAAAAGGTAAAAGACCCTATCACACTGTACGGTTTCTTGTGTGTCGCGAGTTGCAAGAAGGACGCTATGAAACACAGGTCATTAAATGATATTGCTGCAGTTAATTAATACTTAGTTGGAGGCTTCGTTTTATTAAAAAAAAATCGTTGAGTTGTGTAGCATTTAGTGAATGTAACCTACATCGAACAAAATGCGAACCATTAACGCTTCCAGTATATGCAGCGCCTGATGTAGATACGGCAGACGTTTCACTCAGTAATGGTCATAAGTATTCGTATCGTTCTTCATAGAGTGAACTACAACACTGCAAAGATTGTGAGATAGTGAATGTGCTGTGCAATAGCGCTCGACTGTCAAAATAACAGGAAACGGAATGATTCGAAGAAGAGGCGAGTCCATATCGCCAGGTTTTACAACTTCATGGAGAACGACAACTGGAACGCCCTAAAGCTATGAGAAGAGTAATTTCCAAGAAGCCCCAGTCAAAGGCTGCAGAAAAATGTAACCCCTTTGGGTGGAAAAGTGAGGACGCAGGGCGAAACCAAAATCCAAAAACTTTCAATTCTGGATAATGGTTTCATATTAAGACGATGACTCAGACGTGTGATTTGAACCCGACACACAGTCTGCATTAGACTCACTCTTTTCTGTCATAAGTAAAAAATATAAACAGAACAGCATCAATTGATTATTAACGGCAGTACAATGTCTGGAGTATTCATTTGCTGCCTTTGTAGAAGCGTATCGAGAGGGGATGAATGCCGATATGGGCAATAACTGACACGTAAAATGGGAAAAGTCAGGCACCATCGACGTGAGAAGTCATTTGGGTACGAATGCTTACGGTCATCAATCGAAAATCTACAGTAAATCCATTCATTTAAAAAGAATAACGCGCGTAGAAAAAGTCAGTTATACAGATAACGCTGGTGTCTTCGGACTATGAGAAAGGGGGGGGGGTGAGCGATGAGAGGGGGGAGTTCTTTCCGATGATATCTAACCTGAAGGTTGGTTGGTTGGTTGGTTGGTTTGGGGAAGGAGACCAGACAGCGTGGTCATCGGTCTCATCGGATTAGGGAAGGATGGGGAAGGAAGTCGGCCGTGCCCTTTCAGAGGAACCATCCCGGCATTTGCCTGGAGTGATTTAGGGAAATCACGGAAAACCCAAATCAGGATGGCCGGACGCGGGATTGAACCGTCGTCCTTCCGAATGCGAGTCCAGTGTCTAACCACTGCGCCACCTCGCTCGGTGAAGGTTGGTGTTGAACGCCTTATCGACATCGGGCATTACAGATGAGTTACGAATTAGAGAAGTACGCAGGAAGGAAGAGGCGGTCGCCTATTAATGGAAGCATCCTCGCGTTCACCTCACATCACGGAGCAAAATCGAGGTTGAAGGACTCTATTATAATTTGTCCGTTTTAAAGGCTACAACCAGACAAAGGCAGGAGATCACTTTCTGTCGCAAACTATGAATTAATTATCAAGCTTTTAAGTTGTCTCCTCATATGATGTAGCAAGTTTGTTGTTGCTCCTCCTTCAAACGAAATGGAGCGTTGTACTTCATTGTTACTGCACTTCGTAAAATACTTCCAGAATAGGGATGCAGCCATTCTGTAATACAGCTGATGACCGATGACGACAGCGAGGAGCTACCATGTGACCAGATAGGCAGGTCTTGCGCACTCACCCTCAGGTACACTTTTGTCTGAGAAACGCTGCACCAATTCTTATGCCGTTTGTTTGTTGCTCGTTTCTGTTGGAATTTTTATTGAAATATCACTATTGTAACGCAGTCTTTCGACGCAATGGAAATTTTCCAAAATAAGAATTACTCGCTTTTCAAAAAGAGGTGTATTTAAAATCCAAAAAAAATTAGCACTGCTGCTATGCCCAATTGACATTTCCGTTTTTTACCCGGTTAACAGTAAAAAATAAACCAGCATGTTCGGATGCTTTTCCCTGTGATTTTACCACAGTCCGTCGTCCGCCGGATGGTGGCGTTAAGTTCCGCAGCCGCCTTACTGCTATTCGATTGGAGCAGAAAGATCGTCACTATTCTTGTTCTACGAAAACTTTCCTCTAAACTGCAATGTAAGGAATGTATCTCTGTTCATTGTGGACGGGCCGTATTCTACGATAGCTGTCATCGCCTGCTTAATAGGTCGCTGAATATGCAAGTGGATGTCTTGCTACCGCACCTTAAATCTAGTGGTCACCAGAAGTCACAATGCCTCCCAATCCGACCAGGAATCTTGGCTTTATGATCTAATTCAACGTCGAAGACATAAGCAAAGGAAAATTCCATAACCAAAGATTTTAAAATTAAAAGATATTGCAATTAACGAGATCACAGTAAAAAAAAAAAAAAAAACACACCTTTCAAAAACAAAATAAACTTAGGTCGAGGATACCAATCCATGCATTCATCTATTTATAAACTATAATTGATGCTAATTAATTCTTCTTGGCAGTGGCAGTATTCCAATCCAAGAAATATTTCCGTGGTATTCTGATGGGCAACTGAGTGAGTCACGATCCATGCGGAAGACATTTGCGGCAGAAATAATCCACAGCGACAGTTTACACCCACAGCCTACTGTATTTTCCTGCAAGGTATTGTGACACATCGTGCGAAAAGCAATGATCGGGGAAGAGATACAAGTGGATCGCGTGTTCTGAATGTGCCTCTTCTCCCGTCCTCCCTTCTTTTTTATATACTAACTTGATTAATTTTTGGCCCGTAGAAGATCCGCAGTACTCAGTGTGCTGCCTTAAAGAGGCACAATGAGGCTGGTGCCAGAA
This sequence comes from Schistocerca americana, assembly GCF_021461395.2. Lineage (NCBI taxonomy): Eukaryota > Metazoa > Arthropoda > Insecta > Orthoptera > Acrididae > Schistocerca > Schistocerca americana. Next base: position 380,571,592 of record NC_060122.1, on the reverse strand, counting down.
GCAGGTAGCTCGCATGCCACGCGCGCTCGGCAGACGACACTTGTTGTGGGCGTCGTGTCTAACTGTGTAGGTAACGGTGCGCGGGTGACGGAGGGCCACGTCACACAGCTGCGGGCCGCTCTCTCGTCGCGTTTCCGCTGCCGCCACTGTCCAACATATTCCTGCTGACAGCCCAGCACTGATTTCTGGCGACACCTACTTACCGTCTAACAGCGAAGCACTCGACGTAGCGTACAGGTGTCGAAAGACTTCCGACGTTTTTAGCTCTCTGACGACGTGATTGGATTCCGGAAACAGATATCTTGCGAAATTCAGCTCGCTCTTTCCCCTCGACGTAGGCGCCCAGTTTGAAGCCGTGATCCTCGATTTCTGGAAAGCATTTGACACAGTTCCGCACTGCCGCTTAGGGAGGAAAAAATACGAGCTTACCGAGTATAGGATCTGATTTGTGGCCAGATTCGAAACATCTCACAAACTCGACATGTCGCTCTGAACAGAGCAAAATCGACAGATGTTAAGATAATTTCTGGAGTACCCAAGAAAGTGCGATAGGGCCGTCACTGTTTGCAATACGTGTAAATGACTTAGTGGATAATATAGGAGGCTCCTCGAAGCTATTCACAGACGATGCGATCGTCAATAAGTAGGTAGCAATGCCTGAAGGCAGTAGCGAACTGCAAAAGCTTCATAATTGGTGCAGGAACTAGCAGTTGACCCTGAACGTAAACAGATGTAACATGCTGCGCTTACAGCCGAAGGAGGAGGAGGAAATTAGTGTTGAACGTCCCGTCGACAACGAGGTCATTAGAGACGGAGCGCAAGCTCGGGTGAGGGAAGGATGGGGAAGGAAATCGGCCGTGCCCTTTCATCCATCCCGGCATTTGCCTGAAGCGGTTTAGGGAAAGAAATCACGGAAAACCTAAATCAGGATGGCCGGATACAGCCGAAGAAATCCACTACTGTACAATTACATTTTACTTGGTAAATCGCTGGAAACATGAACTATCGGCCAAATAGCCATGAGCAACCATCAGGAGCCACCTAATGTGGAATGACCATGTAAAACAACAAGTACGAAAAGTAGATTCCACGGTGACATTCAGAGGAGCAATATTACGGAAATATAACTGAAAGAAGTGGCTCACGAAACTCTGCTTCGTTCGACTGATGAGCATTGCTCATCAATCTGGGACCCTTACCAATTTGGTTTAATAGAAGAGACAGACAAGATCCAACGAAGCGCGTATTTCGTTTAGTGATCGTGGTGTCGGCGCGAGAGCATTTTCACAGATGCTCAACAAACTCTAATGGCAGACGCTTCATGAGAGGCGTCGTGCCTAATGAGAAGATAAGTAATGAAATTCGGATAATACGTTCCGAGCACAGTTGGACAACGTATTACTACTTCCCACATACGTCTCTTCCCACGTGGACCAGATAGTGGTACCGGAAGTACCCTCTGCCACACACAGTAAGGTAGCTTGTGGATGATTTGTACACCTAGACATAGACAAGTGGAAGACAATGCTATAAAACAGAGTAGAAAATTCCATATCAAACGACTACACGTCCGGCAGCCACTGGATCCACCTTCAAGAAACTGCGGTTTAAATCCCTGCGATTGAAATTTAGTTTCAAATCCCCGTCCAGACATCTGGAGAGGGGTTCTCCTTCCTTTCCCAAAACTCTTTAAAGCATATGACGCTATGATTCCTCTGAAAAGATCATGGCCGCATCTTTCTTAATCTCGCGCCAATCTGAGCTTATTTTTGCTCTCTAGTGACTTCGTCGAAGACGGGAAGTTAGACACTACTCGCCCTTCCTCATACGAGCGGCTACCAATCAATGAATTATTAACAACTGTCAAATGTAGAAGCAACCGACCGCAGCGATTTAGTGTGAAACAATTCATTACTACAGCCGTGAGCTAAACACATACCACAGTGCGATTTATAGAAAAAGTCCTGACGCAGCCTTTAAATCTTTCAGAAAGGAAGTTGTATACAAAATCCTAATTCGATTAGTTTTTGGACTGTCACAATGAGATTTTTCGGAAGAGTATTTATCTTCGCGTATTTTTGTCCACTAAGGAATTCGTACACCACACCCTCGGTTCGAACAATTCTTGACCACTGTTCGTCGACTTGAGACGGATCAATGGGAAAAGTCGACGATATTCATGGGAGAGCTGCGGTCTCTTCCCTCAGCACGGGTGTGGCACAGCATCCCTCAACAACTTGCAATAGTAGACGCTACGAAGAAGAGTAACATATGTTTGAAGATTCTTGAAATTAATGAGATTTTCAGTTACAGTTGCTTGGCTAAAGGTTTATTATAATAAAGTGTTGTAAATTTGAAACTTACTTGCCTCTGGGTTATGTTCCTAGTACTGAAAGTAACTTCCCCTTACTCTGGTGGTTAGATTGTTCTCGTGTCGTGTTTGAGTTGCTTGAAGTTTAGTGCCACACTGATAGAGATACACAGCTCAGTCTCAAGAGAGTCTTAAAATTTTTCTTTAAAGTCAGTAGCGCATTAGACTCGTTCATTTCCAGTGTTACATTGACATTTACGCTATCATGATTTCGGATTCAAAGTGCCATTATCAAGTGTTTTAAGTGTTATGCAGTGCCTAAGATGGTATACTTTCGTATTTAAAATACACTATTGTGTCTAATAGTGCATTTTAAATACGAGAGTGTGCCATCTTAGGCACTGGATAACACTTAAAACACTTGATAATGGCACTTTGAAGCCGGAATCATGGTAGTGTAAATGTAAGTGTAACACTGCAAATAAACAACAGTCTAATGGCGGTACTGACTTTAAAGAAATATATTATGACTGTGACCCCGCGTTATGGGAAAAAAATCTTAAAATTTTATTATTCAGCGAGGATAGGAGGGCTGTTCAATTCTACGTCTTCATTTTGATGCTGCGCACACTTCCAAGATGAAAACAGTCGTGTTGCCAGGGCTGCACGCACGCGCTCCTGATCTCTCAGGCGGCATACCGCACCTCAACTTGACTGCAATTTGGCAACTCTACCATACAGCCGCGCGGAGTGACCGTGCGGTTTGAAGCGCCATGTCACGCACTGCGCGGCCCCTCCCGCCGGAAGTTCGGAGACCTTCCTCGGGCATGGGTGTGTGAGTTGTTCTTAGCGTTAAGTTAGTTTAAATGGTGTATAAGTCTAGGGACCGATGACCTCAGCAGTTTGGCCCCTTAGGAATTCAAACACATTTGAACGTTTTTGGAAGCTCTATAGAATCTAATTATTAACGAGTGACTTCAACTGACCTGACGAAACTTTTGCAGTCTCTTCCTCTCACAGAAATGAGGCCATTATAAAGGCCTGAGGCGATATTACACGGTACTGGCGCATTGTCTGCTGAGAAATTCTATTATTTTTAACTGGTGTGTAACAAGTTACGAAAGCAATAAATAATTTGCTCACTGGTTAGTTGTTCACGAAAATGTATAAGTAAGCACTGTACGGAAGTGATGACGAAAGTGAAGTTTACGCAGCGTTTACACATACACTGGTAATCAATATATGGAGCAAATGGTATGCGACAAGCACTTTGCCTGCCGACAAAGATAGTGGCGTCCGCCATGTGGACAAGCAGGTATGCAAGCGAGCAGGCAGCCGGCGCGCTGCTCTTGCGGACAACAGCGACAGGTGTAGAGAGCTGCGCGCGCAGTGCCGGCCTGTGACTTGCGCAACGCAGCACCCGCGCGGCTCGGGGCTCGCCGGAGCAATTCGGCAGCGCTCGGCCGCGCTCAGCGCGAGAGCTGCACAGCGACCTTGGCGCGTCGGAGAGAGCGGAACAACGCAACCGCACCATTGTTACAGCGCGGCCGGTGGTTGCCCAAGAAAACAGCAGCGCGACACGGCGTGCAGTGACGTTGTCGCCGTGTAGTTACGTCTCGACACTCTGCTCTGCATTAACCAAGTCTTGTCCAGCGCGCGCATATGGGAATATCGGCAAACATCTAACCAAATATACAGGGAAAAATGGAGTCATGTCCCTGCCTCCCCACAACTGTGCGCTTAAACACACACACATCGAGTTATGTTACAATGGCAGATCCATTCATCACGTGAAGCAAAATGAAGTGCACTACTAGTCATTAGGGGGGGGGGGGGGGGCGGCAGCGAATCTGTCAATTCCACTTATGTTAACTGTTACATGCGCCGGTTTTACTGTTACAGCTGCACGTTGCTTCGCTTCCTGATCCACTTGCAAGCACAACTCTGAGTCGTAGAGCCATCTGGCTTTAAACATTCTTAAAATATCTGGAACCTGAAGACGGGAAGATAAACTCCGAAAAGTTTCATAGTGGCGATACTCAGCTGTACGCGCCAAGCTCTCTTTCCCATTTCTTGTATAATTTAATACGGACTGAACTGGGAATATCCTAAACATGTACTAACGACGTTTTTTCATTTTTACTGTGATATCTCTGTACATCCTGTGCTTCATTTTCGTCTTGTTTACACGTTTCTTTACACTACTGATCTAAATTGGTTTACGTCTGAATCTGTCGTTTGCTAAGTCTAAGTAACTTCGTATCAGCATACGACATAAACTAATGTATACTCTGCATTGTCACAACGAACTACAGAATCAATTGGGCACGTACCGATATCCAATAAATTAATAACAATAATTGTTGTATAGCTTACGGCCTGTTACGAAATTAACATTCTTTTGAGGTGTTTCTTTTTGTCGTTTGTGTACTTACGTGCGAGGATAAGACGCTTGTAACGTAAGTAAAGAAAGAAAGTATTTCGAAGGGCAGGCTTAAAATAACGCCACCTAGTGTCTTTCTCCGCGTTCCGTCCGTTTTTGTCGCCTCCACTGAGTAAATATCGACCACCGTCTACCTGCATACGCTACCTATTTTCTAAGATTAAAATGTAAAGTGACTACTGACAAACAAGTACAATCGCTTTGTAATGGAAAGGTGTCAGGACGAGATGAAACACCTGTCAGATTCTACAGATGTCATGTAAAAGAGCTTGCTCCTCTTCTAGCAGCAGATTGTCGTGGGTCGCTGGAGCAACGATGAGTTACCTGGCGTACCTGTTCTCAAGAAGAGTCCTAGAACGGATGTACTAAATTACATGAGGTATGTTCAAAAAAATTACGGAAATCTGTCCATAAAATTTTTCTACGCTTACCTTTTACTTGTTGGGCATTGGCTCTTAGAAATACTCTCCTCCACAATCGATACACAGTTCCCAAAGCCGTTTCCACTTGCGGGTGCAGACTTGCACTGCACAGTGGCTTGTGGATTACGTAAGTAAATGCAGGCATGCTATATATCAAGATACGCCACATAAAATGTTTAGTTATACCATTAAAAATTCACCACGAAGTAATTATCCGAATTGGACAGAAATCGGTTGATATGTACTTGGGTAGACAAATAAATAATTAAAATTCCACATAATTTGGATGATATATTTAAAAAAAGAGTTTTACTGATTGAGCAAGTCAATATACCACGTTAATCCAATCCTGGCCCTTATGCAAGAAACCTTTCGGCTTGGCATCGATTGACAGTTGTTGGATGTCCTTCTGTGGGATATCGAGCCAAATTCTGTCCAACTGGCGGGTTAGATCGTCGAAGTCTCGAGATGGTTGGAGGACCCAGCCCATAATGCTCCAAACGTTCTCAAATGCGGTGAGATACGGCGACCTTGTTGGCCATGATAGGGTTTGGCGATCACGAAAACAAGCAGTGGAAAACCTCGCCGTGTGTAGGCTGGTAGCAGTGGAAACCATCGCCGTCCGTGGACGGATATTATCTTGCTGAAAAGTAAGCACAAGATGAAGGGCAACAAAACGGAGAGTAGAATGTCGTCGATGTACCGCCGTGCCTAAGGACGCCATGGATGGCAACCAAAGGGGACCATCACTCACGGAGGTAGGGCCGTAGGCGGGCGACAGTCAGGTTGGTACTCCAGCACTGTTTGGGGTGTCTCTAGACACTTGTTTGCTGGTGAACGGGGCTCTGTTCATCACTGAAGACATCCTACCCCAGTCAAGACAGCCCGAGGACACTCCGGACAGCAGTGGGGTACCAACGTGACTGCCACCCGCCTATGGCGATCTGCAGTGCCATTTATTTCATAGCAGGACCCCTTCGGTTGTCATCCGCTGCGCCCAAACAGCACAGTGCTACGTCATCAATATTCTACGCCCTGTTTTGTCGTCCTTCACAGAAAGCCATCCTGGGTTTACACTCAGCAAGATACTGCCCGCCTACGCCCGGCGAGATTTTCTACCTTGTCCAGCAAGATCGCCGGATCTCTCCCCAGGTGAGAATGTTTGGAGCACTATGGGCAGGGCCCTGCAACCATCTTGGGATTTTGACGATCTAACAAGTCAGGAAGACACCCAACAACTCTATCAATCAATTCCAAGCCGAATACCTGAGAAGCCATTTATCTTGAAAACATCAGAAATCTGGAATAAAGCTAGCAATCTTTCTGAAATTGTAATCATTTGTTCGTCTGTATCACATTTACTGATTTCCGTCCCATTTGGATAATTCCTTCGCGATGCGTCTTTTTCCTTGTCTCAGATTAATGATAATAATAATGAGCGTATGGCATTGGTGGCCGGGAGACCCCCCGCGAGGAGGTTCGGCTGCCGTTCCACAAGTTCTTTAACGCCACTACGGCGACTTACGAGTGAATGAGGATGAAATGATGATGAAAGACACACAACACCCAGTCATCTCGACGCAGAAAATAATCCCTCACCCCGCCGGGAATCGAACCCGGGACCCCGTGCGCGGGAAGCGAGAACCCTACCGCAAGACCACGAGCCGCACTACTTAGATTCACCTGGCACACTAATTTTGGCGCAGTAATTCTTCTCGCGTCAATCTATGCGTATGGCAACCGCAACATTTGTGGTAACACATTTAACAGTGCAAAGATTTGGCTAATCGCTTTCGGTTAAAACGAAGACAGGACGAGTCTAGTGTAGCAGGGTTTAGCCCGAGAGGACGATTGGACAGACGGAAGAGCGGCGGAATGGCGCGTTGGCGGGTGAGGGCAGCGCGCTGGTGCCGCGCCACTGTAGCCGACTGACACAGTAGCGCAGGCGTGCCAACCTTGTGACCGGCGCGGCGATATCGCACGCTCGATTAGCCAGCCGCTCAGCCGGGCAGGCAGCCACCCGCTACTGGCTACTGGCGCACACTGATTTCAATCCCTCCCGCTGCGGCCTTTGTTCGCACGCGACCCACACATCCACTTCTGTTACAGTGCCCTGGGAATTATTATCGGCCTGTACCAACCTTCGCTGTCGTCAAATCTCGGAACTGATGGCCTATTAGCGGGCTGAAATATGCAAATGAAAAGTAGGACCAAATATTAGAAGTGCAATCCCCGTGTTACGACACGGAAACAGAGAACGACAGCAGCACTCGAAGTGGTGTGGCAGTGAATACGAGCAGAAACCGTATTATTGCTCTTCCAAATTTGATTATCATATGATAGTATTTTTCATTTATACTTTATGAGTGGGGCCGGTAGCCCGATGGTAAAGTGTATTCATTGTAAAACCCAATATTGCCATTTCGACCGAATGGCTGTTATTAAATGGTAATTATGTTCCTCATTATAACATTCTTTTTGTGTTACGCACTCTTTAAATGGCAACATAAATACGTTGATCGTATTGTGCTTTATTTTTGCTCTCATCCATTCATTTTTCGTACTCTCGCTTTCAATGGAAGTCACCGAAATTGTTCATTGACTTCCGTTAAAATGTACTGTCTGTAGCCCCCCCCCCCCTCCCTCTTTAACAACGTGCGAAAACGTTTCCGTAACTACTGTCGCATTTTTAGCATTTGCAAGGAAGAATGCTCTAGTCATCAAGACCACAAAGCATAGGGCCTACTGCGGCGCGGGATTAGCCGAGCGGTCTCGGGCGCTGCAGTCATGGACTGTGCGGCTGATCCCGGCGGAGGTTCGAGGATTCCCTCGGGCAAGGGTGTGTGTGTTTGTCCTTAGGATAATTTACGTTAAGTAGTGTGTAAGCTTAGGGACTGATGACCTTAGCAGTTAAGTCCCATAAGATTTCACACACATTTGAACATTTTTGAACATAGGGCCCACTCATCTGCACCCGTACTCTGCAAGACTCTGTGAAATGCTTGGCACTCAATGGCAAGAAGCAACACCACTCAAAGCAGAATTCCACTAATTCCGTGGAAAGATACGATAAAATTAAATACCAAAACTGTCAGAAGCTGCTAACATGGAGTTCTCCATAAAATGCGAGAAAGTACGGAAAAGGATGCAAACAGAAATAACGTAGAATTTGAGCAATATACTTACAGTGCATTTAAATCGAGCGGTTCACACTCAAATTCGTAAGCAATAACAGATACACGTAAGTCCTCAGTACAACCATTCAAACGAAAGCAGCTCTGTTTTGTATGAAACAATAACAAATTTGGAATCAATTACCCTACTCGATTTTACGGAGGCGAGAAGAATGCAATAAGAATACGAGTGACATATTTACAACGCAATTCTAAGAGTGCAGTTAATTATGAAACGAAAACAAACATGTACGACTAAGAAACAGTCAGTGAGAAAGCAGCGCTACAAGTGGTTGCCCATTAAACGCAGAGTATAATATCTACCACATACCTCTAGCACTGTTGACAAGTACAATGTCCGTATATTTCCTACTGTAAAACATTCTACACTAAGCGTGAAGTATTTACGTTGTTCAAGGCAATACTTGAGTTGTCGTCCGCCGAATGAGGTGTCATGAAAAAAAAAAGGCTCTAAGCACTATGGGACTTAACATCTGAGGTCATCAGTCCCCTAGACTTAAAACTAGTTAAACCTAACTAACCTAAGGACATCACACACATCCATGACCGAGGCAGGATTTGAACCTGCGACCGGAGCAGCAGCGCGGTTCCGGACTGATACGCCTAGAACCACGCGGCCGGCCTCATGCAAAAGTTGATACCTTAAGACGGCACCACAAGTAAAGATAGCCGCAACGAACCGGAGATGTCGCCAGAGACAGGACCCCAAGAGCTCCCTTACGCCGCAGCAGCCGGAAAGTTGTTTATGCCCGAGCGCAGTGCCGACTTTCCAAGGAATCGGCGATCAATTGTAACCTGTGCTTACGACGACAGTATCGTCTTAGTTCAGATCCGGCTGCGTGAGAATAGAACATTTATTCTGAACTTATGATCAGTTAAACACTATTGTATCCTGGTGTGAAGCTTTCATTCTGTAATGAAGTGCTAAATGTTATGTCAACGACAGCATCTACTTCATGTCATCCGTGTGGACTCTACTTGTTTCCAAGGTTAACTATTTACGATGTTCAAGTTTTAGTAAATTACTACTAATTTGTGTGCCCGCTGTAGTATCCGCTCGACCTCTTCGTGGACTTCCTACAATACGTGACAAAACTATTTATGCTTTACCTCAGCCAGTTTGCTGCAGCAAGGGGAAGTGGGTTTTGTTCGCCTGAGGAAGATGAGCTGGATTTTCCCTAATCCTTCTGAACGGGTGCTAAGCCGTATGGCGTGAATGGCTGGGAGACCCCGAAGGGCAGGTTCAGCCGCCAATTGGAAAGGTTTTTCCCAGCCTTCGCGCCAATAGGCACCTTCCCTTCACAAAGTATGAGAGCTGTGTATGTAAGTATATCTGTTATGCGTAGATGACTGTAAGGTGTGTGTGTGGGGGGGGAGTGAGTGTAGTGTAGTGTTGATATTGGAGATGATGAGAGAAGAGGTAGGGTGAAACCCGGTGCTGGCACATAGCCTACTCCTCGCAAATAGCACCACGGGTGCTGCTGAGCTTAATGTTCCCGTCTGACAGACGGATCACCATCAACACTGTCACATACCCTCAGTTTATGAGACACTGCGGGGAGGTTCGGAATTTAATCCAAGACATCGGTGTGAGGATTGGTCATCAGAAAATTCATGCTACCACCTCTCCTGTCCTTTTAGACCAAATATGGCAGCGAAAATTTCATCCACCAGCGGGATTCCGAACCAGCTTACCTACGAGTCGAGCGCCACAGCACAATGGAGGGTTAGCGACCTTGGCCGATTCACTTTACAGGAGCGCTGTACGCAGGAACAGCGCCATGCAGGAATGGCCAAGGACAAGGCCTACATTCTGCTCCTGAATCTGATTGGCTGAAAGGCCCATATGCTAAAAAATTCCATGGAGCCGTCTAGAGCTCGCTGAAATCGAGGATCAGCTGATAGCCCTCGTGGTGTCGACGTGGATCCTCGTAATTTGTATTTAAGTGGTTACAATTTCGTAAGTCTGGAGTTAGTGATCCTTCGTCATCAACGAGACTGCTTGTCCTGTACGGAAGGCCTTCAAAGCATTCGAAAATGAGTACGCATGAGCGGGCGTAGAATTTTGATAAGGCAGTCTTGTTTTCCTCTGCGGGTGTTGCGGATTAGTGAGCGTGGGCTTCTTTGGTAAAAACAGGTTCCAGAGCAGAGTGTGGAGACATTAGGTAGCTGCAGGTGATATTCGATAAAAGCGACAGGGTTAACTGATATCAATAAATCTGTTTTCGCGCAGATTTGAGAGTGACGTTTAATATGTTTCTTTCCCTAGTGACTGTTAATTGTATTAGTTATTTGTTTTATGTGGGAATTCTCGTTGGAGGTCGTTAGTGACCATTTTGAGGCGGTAGACATGTTCCAGTCTAAGTGGTCGTATGAGGGAATCCTTTCCGAAATTAGTTAAACAGCCACAGGGCTTTTTAAGTATTGACTTTGGAGTTGTGAGTTGTTTAATCCTGTTTCGCGAACACTGGCAATCACTATTTGTAGTGATTTGCTAATGTAGCAGTGCGGAAGGAACGGAGGAAGATTAGGGCTTAACGTCCCGCCGACGTCGAGGTCATTAGACATGGAGCACAAGCTCGGACTGATTCAAGGCTGGGAAACAAATTGGCGGTGCCCTTTCACAGGAACCATCCCAGCATTTGCCTGGAGCGATTAACGGAAATCAGGGAAACCTAAATCTGAATCGTCGGACGCGAATCTCAATCCTCGTCCTTCCGAAAGTGAGTCAAATGTGAATGGAACCGGATCCATCCGTAAACGTTTCAAATTAAATCCGAGAAGCAGTACGTCGCGTTACTTCGTCTCTCGCGCTGCACATCGTCATGAGTGGTTGCATTCAGCCCGTCGACACGCGTGGTACTTCGCGCGACACCACGGAAGCTTCGAAGGATGGACGAAAGGAACGTCTGAAGTTCGGATAAAAGTGCGTTCCAACCTGTAAAACAAAACAACGTGCTTCTGCGTCAACTGGCACTCCTTACATCCATTTCCGCTTTCAATTTAAAACCATGTTGCACACTTTCCAGTTCAGACACTTTGTTTACGAATATGACTGCAGTGGCACATCTAACCGGAACCGACTGTTGCAGTTGCCTGTGCCTCGTTTCTTCGTTCACTTATTGGGACGATGATTAATTTGGTTATAAACACAGTAACAGCGAAGTGATGCACGAGCACTTGTAAGTGTTTACGCCGCAGTAGCATATTGCGGGCTCCTAGTCTTCCAATTGAAACTCATTTCTCGGAATATTTTGCGAGAAGATTCAATGTCAACAATGACAAGAGTTACATCGCTGTTCTCGTCCTCTCATGAACTTTCGAATAGCGTCAAAGAAAAAAGTAAATCGTTGCACTGGAAAAAAAAAATACTCGATTCAATAGCTGACACAAGAAAGAAGAGCATTTACTCATGTAACAGATGTACGTTCCCCTTAGTACTGTCATTTGCCGAAAACCCCATTTCGATATCTTGAACCATTTACGAAATAAGAGGAGCGCAAGTTTTAGGCGCTACAACAATTAAGTTTTCACTCTGTTTCTATTTCCAGTAGGCGATACAATCATTTAGTTTCCAGTCTGTCACCATTTCCATAAGAAATTACTATAAATACCTGGAAGGAAACCAAAGTTTTATCGTACAGCGCAGGTTTTTATGGCCGCTGTCTGCCTTCTTGTTGTATCAACATCAGACTAAAGGAATCTGTGAATTGGAGTACTTGGAGGAAGAGCTCGACAATTGAAGAAATATTTCCACGATAAACGGCTACTCTGACAAACAGAGTAGTACGCCCTGAAAGACCTAAAGCTGATACGAGAAACAAGTAATAACCATAACGAACTTTTGCCTCGCATTCTCAGAAAGTCACAGATATGAGTATTAAGAAAAAACCGTTTTAACGCACGTGATTAAAATCAGCAATAAATGTACCCCAAAATCTGAACACTGCAGAGGACCTAATCCCTTGCATGACACTAAAACGATTACAACGCCGCATGAGGAACACAAAAGCATTTGTTGTCTGGGAAACACAATCGATGATTGGTGATTAAGCACAGGGATCAGAGAACACCAAATTCCGTTTCTCCGATACTGCGGTTTTTTCAAGATGCAATCATTACTGTATGCCAGGACATTCGGAGGGGCCGTAGACACTCCAAAGCACGCAAACAAATTCAACAGAACAGGAAGTTGTGGGCCTTACTGCTAAATTAAGAAAATCTGGCCAACTCTTTCCCACTACAAGCTCCATAACACACGTCGGCGCGACTTCGCGATCTTTGCTGTGATTAGATGACGCCACCATCCAACGGCCTTCGCTTCATTACGTACAATTAGTTCGGCTTGCTGACCTCATTAAGTTTCAACTGCTGTTGTACTCTATAGGAAACGAAACAATAGCCATGTGAAGATGTCTTGAACCACAGACTATTGCCGATAAAATAAAACTGGCCAAGAACACTAATGCTTCTCTCCTACAATACAGCATTTTATGCCGTTCAGTAGCCCACGAAATCTCTTTTTCTTGTACTGGACTCTCCACGCGATACTTAAAACGCAGAGAGATACAACGGCAGATAAGGCGACAGTGCCTGTGCGCCATTTCGCCGGAATGATGGACGCGACACTCAGCGCGAGCCCCACCCACACAACCACCAACCGCAAGCGCCGCTCCGCATTGCCTTGTGTCAGCAAGGCGTGTTTCCGCATCGAGCCGAAGGTCGTCTGCTCGCCATGTCTACCGGGCCACCACTGCTGTACAATCAGCGAACTCAGTACTAAACTGGAGAGACTACTCAAGTGAGTTTTGCATAGAAAATAGTGACAATGTTTGGCGGATACGCCATATCGGCGAGCGACATTCGGAGTCTGGCTGTACTGCTTGTGCTTGCGACTTTCAAGCGAGTCTTTCATTGCACTACAAACTGAACCTAAACAGCATCATGTAGTTTCGGTAAACATTAATTTCATTTCTTCTGTTCAAGCGAAAGATTTGACAGCTTGCTCCGGCCTAACATGGCGCCTAACGTATTATGCGGGGGGTGGGGACTTAATATCAAGAGACGTCATAAACTGGCAAAGGATACCTCTAAGATCTTCCAGCTTGGCAACACCCTCGGTGCCACTTACACACTATAATTCAGCACGTTATGGCTTGCGGCTGCTCGAGCGCCTGAAGGCAGGCATACTCCACCCGACGCGTGTCGGGGAGGTTGCCTATCCCTCAGTCGCTATTACAGCCACGATGCTGACTGCGTGTCGATGTGACTGACAAGTAATTGTAATGCGTTCAACAAAAGTGCGTAGGTGAAACCAAACAAAAGTGCGTAGGTGACACCAAGCATGTTGTTGCCGAACTGGGGGCCTTAGAGGGGCCCTTTGCCATTATATGCACGCTTAACTTTGTATCCCCCCCGTGATCAAGACATAGGAGGGAGCGTAAAGGAAAAGCTGAAAATGCGTAACGAACTTTTGCTGCTTCGGATGACGTTCAGACTGGTTTTCAATAGTTCCTTGCGATTCCAAGCTTTACAGCAGAGAAAAATTGCGGTCGCGCTACACTCCAAGGCGGTCACATGGCGTTCAATGCAGTTGCAGCCTCACAATGTCTTTAGAGTAGCGTTTAAACAGCAAAGGGGTGCCAGTACTGCCGAACGCTGTCAAGAACATAGTCCCGTTGCTCATCGTACTGCGAACTATCATTTTTGAGCGCGAAATTTGTGGGAAAAATTTGGAAATTTGTGGTAAGGTCTTACGGGACCAAACTGCTGAGGTCATCGGTCCCTAAGTCTACACACTACCTAATCTAGCTTAAACTAACTTACACACACCCATGCCCGATGGAGGACTCGAACATCCGACGGGAGGAGCCGCACGGACCGTGACAAGGCGCCGCACACCGCGCGGCAAATTTGTGGGAACTAACGCCCCAAGCGACGTTCTTTGTGGCACCCCCTGAGGCGTTTTCATGCCGTTTCTGAGCGGTGGTTGATCTGAAATGTTTTCCTCGGCCATCCACCACAAGAAAACCACGTGATTACAACGCTGCTTGTCACTGTTCTGACCTCCATAGTTGAGGTGTAATAAGAAGGAGTGAAATGTGCGTAAGAGGGGGTTGTGACGACCTTCCCATCCCGCAACGCTGCATAGTGGAGTAGGGGAGAATTACGGTGAAAGTTGGTGCCAATGGGACATCATTAAGCCACCTTGCACGTCATGTGGACTTCCGAGCTGTGGCCTTTTTTCGCATGTGCGGACACCTTGTCGTTTGAACGCTGCCGACCCGAGGGTGACGCCCCGCTTTTCCATCATTACAGAGAAATACTGTAGGCATCTTTGAGCCACATTTTAAGCTTATGGGCCATGAATCAAATTTTAAACTCATGCGCCAGAATGGGAGATAATTACGGGGTTTCGAAAAAGTGATGCTTTTTTTTTTTGCGCAATGTAGTTGTCACCTTACATCTAGCATTCAGGACTGTAAAACCTGGCCATGAGAGCCGTGCATGCTAAGGTGCAGCATCCGGGACGGGAACGTTCGCAACCCAATCTGGATGTGATTTTTAGGCGGTTTCCCCACACTCTACTAGGTGAAAACGGGTTGGTACCTAAATCCCGCCTCAGTTACACGATTTGCAAACATTTGGAAAACTTTCCCGCACTTTCTCATGAGTGACACTAACACAGACAGCTGCAATACACATAATCCAATCCGGTGTGAGGGGCGGGGTGGGGGGGGGGGGTGGCGGGGGGGAGGGGGGGGGTGGCGGGGGGGGGGGGGTGGCGATAGGATGGCATCCTACCATACCTTACTAACCTTGCCAAATCCGTAAATTACAAAGCCCACCATCTGCCGGTAGGGGGAAAGTGCAGGAGGAGGAGGAGGAGGAGGAGGAGGACTGTACAGGTCAGCAACACACCAATGGGAGCCTGGCACTGCGGCTCCCGAAGTACTGCCACTTCAACTATAAACAGGTGTAAGTTGAAGCCAGAGTTGTCAGTGAAGTGCATGTGTTCGCTGATTCCTGACTTAACTGTGCCATTGTTTTATCATCAACCCCAGCCAGCTGTGCACACATGCGGGTGGGACGCGTGAAATGACTGCCAGAAGTGTATTGGGGGGAGGGGGGGGGGGGCTCGTGAATGCGAGACACTTGTAGCGCAGACAAAAGCGTGTGCGAAATACGTGAAGAATAGCGCGTCGGGGAGGGTGGCGTCGCGGTGTCGGATTGCGGAGCACGTCGCGTTGCGAAACGCAGCAGGTGAGTGGAGTATCGCGGCGTGAGCGCGTAGAGCCGCTGCCAAGTATGATAGTAGCGCGTCACGTAGCGTCCAGTGGGGGAGGCGGCGGCGAAGCGGCGGGTGCGTGGCTGGCTGCCGGCCGCCAGGCGCAGTCGCCGGCTGAGGGTCTGCCTGGCTCTAGCCCTGGCTGTAGCTGTAGCTGTGGCCGCGGCGCGCCGGCGTTGCCAAGCCTCCCCGCTGCTGCCGCTGCCACCTGACTCACGCCGCAGCTGTGCGGCCGCAACGCGCACACCAGACACCCAAATCGCACGCGCTGCCCAGACTCGTCTACTGCATCACTAGGCGAGTTTGCCTCGGCTATTTAAGCGCGCTGCCTCAGTCCCATCCGTCTACCTGGCTCTTCTCAGCTTGAGCCCCATTAATTTGGCCCTCATACTGGTAGCTGGCCTCCGTGGCTGAGGATCAAATTACTTTTCTATACAACAACTATATCATTTCTTATGTAGTTTTATTAATGATTGGACGCATTTCTGCTTTCCACCCATCTTCAATCGGCGTAACGTAAACACCACACAAACACACACACACACACACACACACACACACACACTTTTACATTGTATCTGAAGTACTTTGTGTCATTTATAACGGGTGTACACACTGCTCTCGATAATTCAAATGACCTAACAAAAACTTAGAATAACTGTGAGTTTTTTAACGAAAGTTCGATGAACATGGAATCAGCAAAAAGTATAGGCTGAAAATGAGAATGATGTTTCAAAATAGCCGAGCGGTCTAAGGCGCTGCAGTCATGGACTGTGCGGCTGGTCTCGGCGGAGGTTCCAGTCCTCCCTCGGATATGTGTGTGTGTTTTTGTCCTTAGGATAATTTAGGTTAAGCAGTGTGTAAGCTTAGGGACTGACGATCTCAGCAGTTAAGTCCCGTAAGATTTCACACACATTTGAACTTTTTTTTATGTTCAAAAACATAGGTAGTTGTTCAGTTAAAACATAGGTAGTTGTTCAGTTAGGGCAGCAGAAAATCACAACCAGATCTAAGATGAAAGTCGATTTTCGAAAGACCCGTACAAATTTCCGACAGCACACACAAATACTACTTCATTTGTGTCGCAATAGTGTCCGTAGCTGCTTTATAATTCTTCAAGGTATTTTTGTTCTGACGTTGCAATTACAAAAAAATGGTTCAAATGGCTCTGAGCACTATCGGACTTAACTTCTGAGGTCATCAGTCCCCTAGAACTTAGAACTACTTAAACCTAACTAACCTAAGGACATCACACACACCCATGCCCGAGGCAGTATTCGAACCTGCGACCGTAGCGGTCGCGCGGTTCCAGACTGAAGCGCCTAGAACCGCTCGGCCACCCCGGCCAGCTTTGTAATTACAAAAATGCGTTTTTTTTTCACCACCAGACGCGAATCGCTATGCTGAGGTAAAGCATCATCAGTAGCCTGTAAGTTATTTACATTGTGATTTGCTACTACTCTTACACAGTACATAAACACACAGAAACGTAATTAAATATAATTACACACAAACAATAATCTAATTAAAAACAGAAAAATAAAAAAAACTGTAGGTCAAAGACAAAGTAGTGCAAAGATTATGTTGGCAACACTATAGAACACAAACCACAACACATACTTAGAAGTACAAAAACAAACAGAATACGGTGGTGGGCATTAAAGTGTGTTGTGAAAAAACGTATGAAATGCATAGTGCTGCAGAACAACTAAAAATTAGACCATAATTATCAGTGTCTAACGCAGAGAAACAACGATGTGCTAGCAGACGGCATTTCCCGATGTAAGCGAGAAATAAGCCGAAAAATCACCGTAAGTACAAATCAACCTATTTTCAACTAACTGCTTTTCGATCAAAAGGCAAAGCAAAACGTAAATAACTTAATTATAGACCACTGTTGATGCTTTACCTCAATAAGGCGAAACGCGTCTGGTGAAAAAACACGCATTTTTGTAGTTTCAACGACAGAACAAAAATACACTCAAGAACAAATACTTCAATTAGAGTCATTTTCCCACGCTGAACAAAATGTCTACACAAAAACGGCACTTTCTCTGCAAATCATCTTTAATACGAATTGATCTATTTTTTATAGTCAGTCTATCGGCGAAACCTCCAATGCCGAGACTAACATCGAATGACGTGGCATTTTTTAAAATCATATAACCCCGAGGTATCTTTGTCCTCCATAATGTCTAAGAATTTCAATAAGCATTCTTCCAGATGCGGGATCATATCTCGCTGGCTGTATTTCCTCCCTCCGTACGATAAGTTTTCAACAATTCTGTTATTTGCTTCACTGCTTCACAATACTGACAGCATGGACGACGGAATCCCGAAACTTATCGCCACGTCTTTTTTTTCTCTTATTATTCCACGGTCTGAATAACTGGTTTCTTTTCTGCAAAAGTCAATCACTTGTACCTCTCTGAAGGCTATTTCACAGATGATAAATCACAAATCCTTGCATGCCTCTACTGTATACTGCAGATAGATGCGCCGTAAGTGTAATCACAACAGAGGGAGGGGCAGCAGCAGCAGCCTTTTCATTAGCAGCAATAGCACCATACGTCAGCTCTCATGCCTTGTGTGGCTGCTACTTCGAACGGCTGAACGCATGCAGCTGTTTATGGTTGTATGTCGATGGCACCCTCAAAGGGAAAATATTCCGGAGGTAAAATAGTCCCACATCCCGATCAACGGGTGCGGTCAACTCGGAAGGCTATCGTCTTCAAGAAAACAAAATAGGCATTCTACAACTCTGAGTTTGGAGTGGTGAGATCTCTTAATCGACTAGGTACGTTAGAGAATTTACAAAGGGAAATGGAAAGGTTGACGTCAGATGTAGTGGAAATCAGGGATGTGCCCGGGCAGCGAGAACAAGACTTCTGGTCAGGTCAGCATAGAGATATAAATACAAAATCAAATATTGGTCATACAGGGTCGTTTCAATAAGACGATAGGAACGTGGGTAAGCTTCTATAAACAGCACAATGAACGCATTATTGTAGCCAAGAAAGGCACAATGACAACGCTCTCCACTGCAATAGAAATTAGTGTGTCAACCACCTGCGCAGTAGGAAAAGGAAGATAAGGGCGTGAACTGGGAGTAAGGAATGAAAGAGGCAGTGGCGAAGATTCTTGTAGTGAGGGAGATAGTTTTTGCGAGAAAATCCAAACTGTGACAATCGGTACAAATATTTTCATCTGCATCCTCAGTGATTATCTGACATCTCTATGGTAGTAATGTTTCGCTTTTAACAGGGAATTACAGACTGGTTCGAGTGCCCGAGGATTACTTGTTTTATTCCAAAGAGTTTCATGAGCGGATGTTCGTTTACGACCGTCTACTTGCTATATAAGCCTCAATCATGCCTCCATGTTATTTCTGCGCAAACCTCATTTTGAGATTCAACATTTATGCTTACATTTCTTATTACTGGATTCTTGATTCAGTTCTAGTGTCACAGCCTGAATGACGACACCAAGTGTCCACCCGAATTGTCTCAACGGTGCCAGTAGAATTAATTGCGTGTGGAAGCGCGGCTTCATTCCAGTGTGAAGTCATCTTGCAAAGGCTCAGCGGTCGGAGAACAAGCAGGAATGATATTCGCTTTATTATAATTCCAGTCTTGGATCACAATGTTTATTTGATTAATAACGGTCGGCAACGGCCATCTTCAGACCTAGGAAAATATAACCACACAGTGGTAGCCTAATTTACAAACACACTCTTAACTCTGCGAATTTAAAGCATAAAACACTATAAAACAATTGTACAACATACCCATACCGAAGTAGAAAAGTATTGCGTTGCACATATCACGCCATTAGCTACTTCGGATTCGTAAAAAAAAGTGAAATTATGGCACCATTGAAGCGTACACGCACGAAGAGCGATTCATTTATACTGCCATCCAGCGTCAATTTGTTTTATTTACGAGCCAAAGATTTGAAATGTCATGCACAGTGGCTTTGAATTCCTGATGCGGCATATGTGTTAGTATATCTTTTTAGACACAACATTTTTATAACATATTTTAACATGGAGACAATTGTCTTTGGCTGGATGACAGTGATGCTGCTTTGACATTTTTATTCCATTCTGCTGTCGTGCCTGTGGTTTACTGCGAGCTCCCATCTAGCGGGCGTGGTGGTGTCCGATTTTTCACTAATGAGCTGTAATTCTGTTCACAATAAACCCGTTTCTATGGCGTAAAATAGACTACGTAAACTTCTAATATAGGAGTTTGTCTTAACAGAAGCATCATTTTCCATTAAATTTATTATATGATGTGAAAGCATACGATCTCCATTTCATGTTCTACATATCCTTTTACGAAATGTGACCTTAGTTTTTTATATAGTTGAAGATAAGCAATGTACTTCTTTGAAATCACGTAAACTGACGCGCAGAGAAGACACGTAGCGGCCTCGGAAGGAGGCATGATTCTTCCCCGCTGCACGGCGGTATACACTACTGGCCATAAAAATCGCTACACCAAGAAGAAGTGCAGATGATAAACGGGTATTCATTGGACAAATATATTATACTAGAACTGTGATTTCATTTTCATGCAATTTGGGTGCATAGATCCTGAGAAATCAGCACCCAGAACAACCACCTCTGGCAGTAATAACGGCCTTGATACGCCTGGGCATTGAGTCAAACAGAGCTTGGTGTGTACAGGTACAGCTGCCCATGCAGCTTCAACACGATACCACAGTTCATCAAGAGTAGTTGGTTCAAATGACTCTGAGCACTATGGGACTCAACTTCTGAGGTCATTAGACCCCTAGGACTTAGAACTAGTTAAACCCAAGTAACCTAAGGACATCACACACATCCATGCCCGTGGCAGGATTCGAACCTGCGACCGTAGCGGTCTCGCGTTTCCAGACTGCAGCGCCTAGAACCGCACGGCCACTTCGGCCGGCATCAAGAGTAGTGACTGGCGTATTGTGACGAGCCAGTTGCTCGGCCACCACTGACCAGACGTTTTCAACTGGTGAGAGATCTGGAGAATGTGCTGGCCAGGGCAGCAGTCGAACATTTTCTGTATCCAGAAAGGTCCGTACAGGATCTGCAACATGCGGTCGTCCATTATCCTACTGAAATGTAGGGTTTCGCAGGGATCGAATGAAGGGTAGAGCCACGGGTCATAACACATCTGAAATGTAACGTCCACTGTTCAAAGTGCCGTCAATGTGAACAAGAGGTGACCGAGACGTGTAACCAATAGCACCCCATACAATCACGCCGGGTGATACGCCAGTATGGCTATGACGAATACACGCTTCCAGTGTGCGTTCACCGCGATGTCACCAAACATGGATGCGACCATCATGATGCTGTAAACAGAAACTGGATTCATCCGAAAAAATGACGTTTTGCCATTCGTGCACCCAGGTTCGTCGTCGAGTACACCATCGCAGGCGCTCCTGTCTGTGATGCAGCGTCACAGGTAACCGCAGCCATAGTCTCCGAGCTGATAGCCCATGCTGCTGCAAACGTCGTCGAACTGTTCGTGCAGATGGTTGTTGTCTTGCAATCGTCCCCATCTGTTGACTCAGGGATCGGGACGTGGCTGCACGATCCGTTACAGCCATGCGGATAAGATGCCGGTCATCTCGACTACTACTGATACGAGGCCATTGGGATCCAGCGCGGCGTTCCGTATTACCCTCCTGAACCCACCGATTCCATATTCTCCTAACAGGCATGCGAGCAGCAATACCGCGATACGTTAAACCACAATCGCGACAGGCTACAATCCGACCTTTATCAAAGTCGGAAACGTGATGGTACGCATTTCTCCTCCTTACACGAGGCATCACAACAACGTTTCACCAGGAAACGCCGGTCAACTGCTGTTTGTGTATGAGAAATCGGTTGGAAACTTTCCTCATGTCAGCACGTTGTAGGTGTCGCCACCGGGGCCAACCCTGTGTGAATGCTCTGAAAAGCTTATCATTTGCATATCACAGCATCTTCTTCCCGTCGGTTAAATTTCGCGTCTGTAACACGTCATCTTCGTGGTGTACAAATTTTAATGGTCAGTAGTGTAATTGAGCAGCTCTTCACGTGTAGTACGTACGCTAAAATGGTGCTCTGTACATACCACAATTACATTTGTTTGACGAATTCGAAATGACTAATGATTTTGACTGCACCTTGACATGTAATGTCGTGATACGTATGATGCGACACGTTTCTACTCTGGCACGGATATACTGTACGGAAATTTTCCTGGATCGCTGAGAACTTTTTCGTTACTATGTAACAAGCTGCAAAGCAGGGGGATTCTTGGGCGGCTGTTAAATGGATGCGACAGCGGAAGAGGAGAGAGCGGCGGCAGCACGGGAAGGAGGCGGCGCCGCAGGTAGCCGAGGGTAGCGGCGGCCGGCAAAAAGCCAGGAGCAGCGGCAGTGCCATATGTGGGACTGGGCTGCGCCATGTGGCCACGCGGCCGCTGATGCGGCGGACCCGGGCGGCCAGGGTTCAACGACCGCCGGCACCACGCCGCACGCACGCGGCCGGCCCGCCGCTGCTGCTGCTGCTGCTGCGGCTGCGCTGCCAACCTCCGAGCCCAAAACAGACCGGCCCGCCCGCGCCAGCCTCGCCGTGCCGTCCCACTTTGCCTTCCCCAACATGCACTCATTACACTGCCACTCTCACACTCCAAACACGACGAAGCGATACAAAATGCACACTGCCTATAGCAAGAAAACCATATCTGAGATGGGGGATTTTGTTAAAATCCGACAGAAATTTTAAGCGTTAGGAAGTCTTTTCTGAATGTATGTAAATGAAACTTGGACAACAAGCAGCTGAAACAAGAAGGGAATGCAAGCTTTCTAAATGTGCTACAGAAGGACGCTGACGATTAGACAGTTAAATCAAGTAACTAATCGACATATGAACGTTACTGTTTTCACCACTACGATGCTCTAGCATGTCACCGGCATATCTGCGAAAGAGCGTCTACTTAGTCTCATGGGCAGCAGGGAATGAATAAGTGTTCTGAAAATTAAAAATAAAATTATTAATAATAATCGTTCTACTGGGACCTGAAAACAAACTAATATCCAAAATAAAGACAGTCTGTTGGAAAGTGCAGATCGATGAAATTTAAATTCTGCTGCTCGATAACATTCAACAGTCAGTTGCATCACACGGTGCATAGTAACGTACTTGTATCCTTCTTGGCGCATTGTTTAGAAGCTGATCGAGAAGTGCTGCTCAAGCTTGTCTCACTTCGACGGCCACAGTCCTGAGGTCAGCCAGATCCCAGCGTAAGATATGGTTCAAATCGGACTAAGCACTATGGGACTAATCATCTGAGGTCATCAGACCCCTAAACTTAGAACTACTTAAAGCTAACTAACCTAAGGACATCGCACACATCCACGCCCGACGCAGGATTCGAACCTGTGACCGTAGCAGAGCGGTTCCGGACTGGAGCGCCTAGAATCGCTCGGCCACAGCGGCCGGCAGCGTAAGATAAGAAGGGTCCCTGTGAATGGTCCTAAGCGCGCTAGATAGTGTTCGTGTCAGCATGTTTCGGGGGCCATTCCATTCCGCTGGTTCTTGCCTCCTCGAGGAAAGCACTGCGAGGTGGGCGCCGTGTGCACTGTCGTCTTGAAAGAGGAACCTATCGCCGAAACGTCGACTGTGTGACTCGACAACAGGTTAACGGCTCCTGATACTGAAATGAAATGTCGTGGGGCGAGGGTCTCCCGGTGGGTAGAACTGATCGCCTGATGCACGTCTTTTGAGGCCACACCACTTCGGCCACTTGCGTCTCGGTGACGATGGAATGATGATGATGACGATCAACCCCCCCCCCCCAGCATGACAAACCGGCGCGCTGTCCACGCAGTTACGGTGGCGGACGACCTGATACAGCACACCTGTCAGATACTGTTTCATAACGATGACATGCATTCGACAGGTACACGTAATACTAACCCAAAACATGACCGATCCACCTCCGACCTCAATCCCGGGGACTGCATACCTGAGATGTGTGTTGCTACCTGGCCGTCTCCACACCTTCAGCCGATGACCACCGGTGTTCAACTAAATCCTGCACTCGTCGGCGAACTCGACGCCTAGGTATTCTTGGATTGCCTATCTTCTCCGGCTCGAGCCACCAACGTGCTGTTGGTGTACGTACTGTTGTTCGCAACGGGCGCCTAGATGTGAAACTGATCGTGCACAGATGGTTGCATATTGCCTGAGTCTACATGGCCCACGCAACCGCCTTCAGAAAGGCAGCGTGCAGTTTTTCAGTATTCTCTTCGAATTAACAACGGGCATAATTTGTACGTAGCGATCAACCAGCTGGTGTTGCAGGCGGAAGGCGATAAACCAAGACGCTGATCACCAACGTCTTGTTTCTCACGACAGCGGTTCAATATTGGAGATGCGACGCACTAGTGTACGCAAACTCGGCAGACAACTTCTCGTGCTGGCACACTGATTCATTCTGCACTGCCTCCCTCTCGCGATTGGACACACACTGCGCTCTAATCAACCGTAAGTTTACTCCCATCCCGATCACACAGATGGCTGTAAGTAGCGATTTCCTGTAGTAAGAACAGTATCGGCAAAAAGGTTTTCGTAACAGGAAAAAAAAGGTGATGATCAAGTCAGCAATTTATTACAGTACGGCGATTTTCCTTCTATCATTATGCTTAAGAGCTATTTAGATGCACGAAATTCAAGGCAGCTTCCACTGGACACAAATGATTTTTACCATATGAATGTCGTGTCCCAGAAATACAGCGTCGTGTCCCCTCAAGATCAGTCGTTCTCTTCGTACTGTAAGAATAAAACAACAGGTTTTGAGATGTGAACATATGACTTACATGGATTCTAACATGAATACTAAATTGTTGCAGGAAGTGTTAACAGAATCGGATAATGTACGACGCTTTTATTCGGGTCTATGTCTTACGCCTGAAGGTACGTCCAAATGAAAAAACGAAGCATGATGGATCACTGAGAATTTCCCCCCGTGTTGACAGCACAACTTTCCGTCGTGCTAGAAGGGCAAATACATATAGCGGAAACATAACTGAAAACACAATCGTAAATCATGACAAACTAGCGTTCGGCAATGGTGGCCTATTAAAGAACTTACTCGGCATCTCCAACGACAGATAGCAGGATTAGAT
The DNA here is from genome assembly GCF_021461395.2 of Schistocerca americana. NCBI lineage: Eukaryota > Metazoa > Arthropoda > Insecta > Orthoptera > Acrididae > Schistocerca > Schistocerca americana. Next base: position 380,546,751 of record NC_060122.1, on the reverse strand, counting down.
TTCTTCTTTTCTTGTTCTGATCACAACTGATTCACAATAACTGTTCAAAATGAGCGCCATTAACCTCAGGCTGAGCTGGTATGGACGTGGCAGGGAGTCCCGTGTCCGCTGGAAAATGTGTTCTGTATTTGTGTGGCAGCTGCACGAATTCTTGCAACCAATTTCGCCTCCGAGTCAACACGGGAGGATCACTTCGGGTTTCATGTAGCCTTGGAGAAAGAAGTCTAATGGGATGAGGTCCGGAGACCTTCCGGGAGAATGTACAGGTCCTCCCGGCCGATCCATCGATTGCCAGTAGTACTGGTCATGTAGATACTAGCGTTACCCTCTGTTTACTGACACACAATATCGAATAGCATGACATCGGAACATACTACGTATCTCGAGTTAAGATCTGGTGTAACAACGTTAGGCACCGCTCGTGAATTACCTACGCACGCTCAGTGTTCACCCAATATGGGTTTTCTAAACATGGTTTCTTTACGAAATATACTGGTTTTTATCTCCCTTATCGTCCTTGTTTGGGCTCAATTTCTGAACACCCTGTATACGACCCCATCGCTTGGCAATACCAATTTTTAATTCAACCATAGCAGTCCAACATGAAACCTATGAAATAACAGTAACTTACTTCGGAGTTTGCGGCCAACTGTGAATTCAATAAAACTCTCACTGTAGCAATAGTTAAGTAGTTTTTGCAGCTAGGAGGCGGGCTTGGTGGTCTAGTGGTACAGTGCGAGCCTGGAGACCGTAAGGTCGCGGCAGTGAATCCCGGCCAGACACTTGAAATTTTTCAGTCTTGTTCTAACCTAGCTTTCACGTCTCAATCATATGAAGATATTCCATGAACTAAACGTGGTTCGACTTCCAGTTCAAACTGTAGGTCCTCTATCCCCGGTAGGATTTCTGGAGTAGGTTAAGGACGGGCAAGTCGCATAAGTGGCGTCCAATTGAAAGAATTTGCCAACAGGTGGTTGAACATAACTCTTTTTGAGGGAATCCCAGCCAATCCTTTCATACGAATTTACTTTTACTGTAGCGAGTAAGTGAAAACTGAGGAATAAAGTAATTGTTATGGAAAATTACAAACAATAGTTGGCGTAAGAATGTCAGTAGATGCAATTACGACGAAAATGAGTTGTAAACGTGGCTCTCGTCGGAGGACGTAAAACAAATGTCACAGTATGTTCGTAGTAGCAGTTTGCGTCAACAGCTGTTATTCGTGGCGGCATTACCTTGGCATGACGCCGCAGGTTCTCTCCTATTACTACCTTCCATATTGGTAGAAAATACTGACATTTAGGTATACACTTGCACCAAGTCTCTGAGACTGCTGCTTCAGCTCAAGACGATTTCTTTCTTCTCCGTAGCGAATTTCCGCAAAACAGTTCCTTTAAAGAGCTTTCTTTAATCCCCTACATGAAATAGGCAAGCAGCTAAACGACAGAGTGATACTTGGGAGCCGGCCGAAGTGGCCGTGCGATTAAAGGCGCTGCAGTCTGGAACCGCAAGACCGCTACGGTCGCAGGTTCGAATCCTGCCTCGGGCATGGATGTTTGTGATGTCCTTAGGTTAGTTAGGTTTAACTAGTTCTAAGTTCTAGGGGACTAATGACCTCAGCAGTTGAGTCCCATAGTGCTCAGAGCCATTTGAACCATTTGATACTTGGGAAGTGAAATCACAGTGCCTGTTTACAGTTAATGTTTCTGTAAATATCAAGAGGTAAGGACGAATAGTGCATCACAATGTAGCTCATGCGTGAAATTACAAGAAGATAACTTTGTAATGCAATTACTGTGTCGTTTGCTAATACTTAGTTCGCCTGAAATCTCTGTTTCCTAAAACTTCATTATCATATTACGCCTTATACACGTAACGAGTAGCTGTCAGCTGTCGTCGAGCACTTCAGTCCGGAACCGGGCTGCTGCTGCTGCTGCTACGGTCGCAGGTTCGTATCCTGCCTCGGGCGAGGATGTGTGTGATGTCCTTAGGTTAGTTAGGTTTAAGTAGTTCTAAGTTCTAGGGGACTGATGACCTCAGATATTAAGTTCCACAGTGCTTAGAGCCATTTGAACGTAACGAATATACGTTATCCATGACTTTTTTTTTATCGATACATTAATATGAACTTCTGATGCTTGCAGAATGGTAAACAATATTTAATTAAGAAACACTTTCTTGCTACACTGAAGATGGTGACGTATTAAAAATTTACCAGCTGTTACAAGAAGACCACCCACAATTTATTTATTTATTTATTTTTGTGGCCTAGCATTGCTAGTAGACAACCCTGATCAAGTTACAGTGAAGAAATCTAAGTAGAGCGAAACTGATGGCTCTCCTGAGTAAAATTCATGTAAACACAATAAACTGTTGCTCTTCCTTATCTGTTATTGATAACAGCAGAGCTTAGGAGCACTGTTTTCAGAAGTACGGTAGATGCCGATACCTGTACTCTGAGAACAATGATCGAAAACATAAAACTTCATGAAACATGTTTTCCAAACTGTAGGCAAGTATTTATTACACACTTCAACACTCCATGTTTGGAGGGTTTACTCGTCAATATACTGCGTCCTGCGCTGCATGAAGTATTAATTTTACTATTTGCAATGTCTGTGTTTTATGGCATACTATTCAGTGTTCTGTACATCGTAAAACACAGACACTGCAAATAGAATTATATACCTGGACAGGCCGCAGTGTTACACATGGCTCCATAATGGTACTCTGTTTTCGTTCTTGCGTTATCCGACGTGATACGATGGTGCTCGTGTTAGTGATAATACAAGACTATGATGAATCGGTTTACATTTACGAAAACAGAGTAGCCTAGAGGAGCGATCTGCAGCACTGCCCCAAATCAGCGAGAGGAGGATCGAGAACCCCAACCGCTGCACGTGGGGCGAAGTACGTCATCCGGTGACGTCACATATTCAACATGTCGTCTACCTTTGGAGTATTTCCCGGCATTTGCTGTGCCTCGTATCAAATTAAATGCCTCAGTGCCATTTACGTCGCTTTGGCGGTTTTCAGACCTTAAGAAGAAACGCCCTGTATATGAGCAACAAGCTATTTAGGTTTTTACAATATCTGGGCAAAGGAAAGGCTAACCTTCATTAATATGAACGTAAACAGATCAAAACTTTTTTAATGAAAATTGTTCATTAGTGAAAAAGTCAACTACTGAAGAAGACAGTTTCTGATGTTATTTGACACTTAGAAAACAAGACACAAAGACTTAAGTAAAAAGGTGCTACGCACCGCTATCTAGGTTTTTATACTCTCAGCAGTGCAGAAAATTTGACACACGACGCTTGTCAAGAACATGGACTATAAGTTTTGCTGTGATCATTTTAATACCATATTTCCACTTTTCACAAAAAACAGTCTCCCATAACCACACTTTCATCATTCAGGTGCCAGACCGCACAGCGAACAGTTCTCATCAGATTGCCAATGCTGGCGCCGACGTGTAAACGAAAACGACCTCTTCTGAAGCCGAGACTCACAAGTCAGTACATAAATTGCACGCCAGCGGCAGTTCACTGCATTCACCTCTCATGAGTTGTTTTGCATATTGTTCGAAACGCGCATCGTTCAGTGTTAGTGCATTGCGTACTTTGTATCCTTTCAAAATATAAATTGCATTTTATAAATAATAAAAATTAGTTGATCGCGTAACTGTTGCGCTTTTACGTAACCAATGCAATTACTTTTGATGCAACTACAGTTACGCATAAAAATAAAACTATCTATACTAATATTATTGTTATTCTGTACGTTCATCATCATGATCAAAGTTCCTGTTGTTACTGATAAGCGCGAAGTTGTTTATGAATAACAGAAACGTGTTTCATATCAGCCCTTTGAAGTATTGATGCGACGTTTGATAAATTGTTGTTTTGTGTCTTTTTAAAATTTTCCCTCTTTCTGAGGAAACTGCGTTTTTTAGCGCTACAATCTCTATTGCTTTATTTTAAAATTCTTACTAAAACATCTCTGTCTCACGTTACAAATAAACAATTTTCAAATAAAAACTGAATTAAACATTGAAAATTTCAATTTTGCTTTAAATACTGCTCAGTGAAAAACAGGAGGGTAACTATGATGAACAAAAAAACGTTCCATAGCTTACACGGCCGTTTGTATATTCTCACTCAGTTCTAGACGGTTCACCACTTCCGGTTTCAAAGGAATCTAGTGAACACCGATCGCATACGCAGAGAAAGGGATCGAATTGATGTAGCGCCCGACAGGCGTGTGACACACCTAACGTACAGGTAATAATACCGAAGTCTCCCATTCCATAACATTTTGGTTCAATCTCAGTCACTTTCAATCTTATATTCGAGTTGCCTCTTCCTTTCCCTCCGGTACTGATTTGTGATTTGTTAACGCGAAAAATCTGATTTGCATCTTCTGAGATGCTTCAGTCATCCTACTTAGGGACCGTACATTTTTATTTACTTGCGGCGCATTGCTAGTACCGTGTCGTCGTAGGGAGTATAGATGTTGCGGATTTTATATATATATATAATCAGCTTCTGTGAAATTTATCCCGAGACTCTGTTATAACTTTTCTAACATAGTTACCTTATCATGATTTCCCCACTTTAAGAGAACGTTAGGTTCAAATGGTTCAAATGGCTCTGAGCACTATGGGACTCAACTGCTGAGGTTATTAGTCCCCTAGAACTTAGAACTAGTTAAACCTAACTAACCTAAGGACATCACACATATCCATGCCCGAGGCAGGATTCGAACCTGCGACCGTAGCGGTCTTGCGGTTCCAGACTGCAGCGCCTTTAACCGCACGGCCACTTCGGCCGGCCTAGAACGTTAGGTCCACTATAACTCATTCAAAATGTGTTAAGAGCGCACAAAAAAAGGACATTCAAAGCTAACTTCCACGACAGATAGCCCAACAGAAAAACAGAAAAAGCATCAGATCACTCTCTGGACAACCCCATTATTTAATGAGTGTTTAGAAGACTGTTGTAAAAATGGCTCTGAGCAGTATGCGACTTAACTTCTGAGGTCATCAGTCGCCTAGAGCTTAGAACTAATTAAACCTAACTAACCTAAGGACATCACACACATCCATGCCCGAGGCAGGATTCGAACCTGCGACCGTAGCGGTCACGCGGTTCCAGACTGAAGCGCCTTTAACCGCACGGCCACACCGGCCGGCAAGACTGTTGTAATAAATTGCTAATATTTCGCTATTCTTGGCGTTCCTCCGACGTGTCCACTGCTTCGTACCACGCTGCCCACTATCCTCAAGACTAAATATATAGGCAACTACAAATTGTATTCGCTTTAGCCACTATAAATAAGAAGCTTGAAGTGCTGCTTTGGTGTCACTTGTCAAATCGTCTTGTTGTACCGGATAGGCGACAGCATTTCCCCTTGCGACGCCACCTTGTACGTCCCGCGCGCACAATCTCGAACAAACATGGCGGCCGCCGTGCCTATATAGGATGTGTTAGCAGCAGCAGCAGCAGCACCCTCTGCTGGGAAGGTGTGCGCGAGTGCGGGGAGGGACGCTGCGAAAGACGGCCGCGGAGGAGAGGGGAGCTGCGGCAACGCCGCCCGGGCAGCTCAGCGCGGCGCGGCATTCCTCGCGGTGACGTCACGGGCCGCGCCAAATGTTGGCCAACAACAACTCCAATTAGCGGGCGGCCGGCGGCGGGCCTGCGCCACTCGGCTCGCCTCTCACGCCGCCCGCCAATGCTTTCCATATAACGGATCCGTCGCCCGCCGTCTATTCCGGGCCGTCGGCAGTGAGCGAGTCCACTCCTTACGTGCGTGCGCGGGTACCTCGTCAGTCGCCAAGTGCGAACACTCGCATCACAGCTGCATGACGTCGTTAACACCTGCCACATTCGAAGCGAACGTGATCTAGCAACGGCACAGTAACTGTTACGACTGTCGCCGCTGCGTTTGCTTCCTTTCTCAGCCACTGATATGCTATTTTCCTTTGTTAAAAATATCCTTCGGATTGTTGTTATTCTGACTAATTATAATATTCAAATACCATTCAGGTTAATATTCTCACAAAATGTTACCTTTATGTAATTAAAGGTTAAAAATCATTAAATTTCAAGATTTTGTCATGTGATCGAAAACTGTTATTGGCTGAAGTTCTGGTGACGTCACAGGCTATGATTAAGACTAAGCTATAAGTTTGTCACGGGGGTGTTAGCCGAAATTACTAGGTTTTTACGTTGTTTTGCAAACAGTTTAGCTTTTTAAGTGATGGAAAACATTTTAACAACTTTTAAGTGCGAAAGGAAGTTTGTGATCGCTGATAGTGAAAATCATTCGAAAGTTCATGCGTTTGTGCTCCACCCATTTACGGACGGGCATTCTTTCCTCTGCTCCTTCAATCACTAAACTCGCTCAAAGCGAAGGAATTTTAGAACGTTTTGGAAGTGCTTCCGGATGTTAAATCTATATTGTCGACCATCAGTCATGAACTACAACCAAAATACAATAAAATTATTCTTGGCAAACGTTAGTGCTCATTCCCTCGTCTACAAGACAGTCAGCAGAGATACAGCAATATGCACGTGTTTTGTGGCGCAACCGATTAGCGCGTCGGATTACGGATCAAAAGATATCAGGCTCCAGATTGAGGTTTTGTATGTCGAGAGATACAAGACTTGTAAAACATCAGCCCGCATCTCGTGGTCGTGCGGTAGCGTTCTCGCTTCCCACGCCCGGGTTCCCGGGTTCGATTCCCGGCGGGGTCAGGGATTTTCTCTGCCTCGTGATGGCTGGGTGTTGTGTGCTGTCGTTAGGTTAGTTAGGTTTAAGTAGTTCTAAGTTCTAGGGGACTGGTGACCATAGATGTTAAGTCCCATAGTGCTCAGAGCCATTTGAACCATTCTTTTGTAAAACATCCAGGTAACACAAACGCATGAGCTGTGATGTGGGTGGAAACTAATGTCAGTGTCTGAAGCAGTCTTACTTCAGCTTTGAGTAAGATTACGAAACTTCAAAAGTTTAAACAATAAGGATCCCAGCTGGATAGTGCGTACGTAAAAAAAAGCATTGTGTATAACAAAGTAAAAAGTGTGTGGTCAGATTAACTAGAAACATTCTTGAAGGGGCCGTGCGCGAACAACAATTGCAACTGTAAGTGCATGTACGCGGCAAGGAGAAAAACAATGCTGTTTTGTAACTGTGATTTGGTTTGCACATGAAAATACTGTTGGGTCGTTTTACAAATAAAATACTCCTTCAGGCCGGATTTCAACCAGTGACCGATGTATATCAGTATACGAACATCTACAGTCTACCGCTCTACCAACTGAGGTGACGAAGAATGAACGTAACACTGGATATAACGACAATTTTCACTGGCAGTTTAATTTCATTGTATGAAACAGTGGGGAAGAATATATCTGAGGAGAATTAATGTTAACTTCAGAGAGCAAGGCATTTTTAATTGAGTTATGGAACTTGTGCATCGACGCGGTGGCAACCACATTTTGCGCACCTTCTTATTCTTTGGAGCACTCAAAGACAATTTTTCGGGCTTTTTTTATTGAAGTGTTTGTGCAGTGTGGTCCAATATACCATTTGTAACCAATTTTCCCAAACGTACATTCCAAAACAAGACAAGTGTGAACGAGCTCTATGACAGTAGGAGCAGCGAGCAGGCTAGTGGCGTCACGTGACTCAAATGGAGCGTTTTAGCGGGCTTTCAACACATTTGACTTTCATTTCTGTTTTCTTAAAAAAAATACTGACTTTTAAGATGAAACTTTTGAGAATAAAATGACGTAATTAACCATTTAAGACGATTTCCAGAAAACAGTCGAATGCCGTATCCCAACAATTTTCACGTGCCGGAGTACCACGCTAGCGATAACGAGAACACAAACTAAAACAAAAGCTTCGACGGGTAAAGAAGGAATCGCTAGCGCGACGAACTAATTCCTGCAGGTATTAAGCGGCGAGTGGTCTCCGTCCCTGACCTCGGCATGACCCAGAGAACATCTCAACAGCTGCGCCCACTCTAGACCTGCCGCAACATACACGCGGCTTGGGTTACGGAATGCGGGCTCCGCCGCCATCCACAACTCCGGTTTCGCCGCCATATAACTTACGTGCCGAGACGCCGTCCACTGCGTATTCCGAAGGTAAAGGCAAGGCGCGACAAAACGAGAAAAAAAAGTTTCATACTGAAACGCAGAAATGAATGAATAAAAAAATCTGTAATCGCGGGCACTGGTTACATGGTCCAAAATTGTTCTACACGCAACCCAGTTAGTGTATTACATATAAAACAAAATCTCGAAGTGCAAAAACTTACGTTCAACTGTCGCTTTTCCATAAAGTTTCATCTGCAGTAAAACATCTCGTGCTGCCCGCGTCTTTACAGGAATAAGGAGCCATTACGGGAAGAATTACCATGAAGGAGAATTTGTTTTCTGCATTAAGTGACCGGTTTACATGTGAACACTTCCAGTTATTTGTCCTACCTCTCATTTTGTGCGAAGGTTCTTATCTAGCAAGACCGTGGAACGAAAATACTTTGCGCTTAGTCCACGGGGAGTAGGGAAATCACACAAAGCGATGTTCTCACGTTTCACTGTTATTTTCCTTCAGCGACTCCAAACAAATGAACAACTTCGGGAGTGTACATGAAACGTCCCGATGGCAAAACAAACTTTACAGACGGAGGATATTCCAGTGATTCAGTAGTGTGAAGGAATAGGCTATGATCTGTTCACCCAACTATCAACGAAGTACCGTAGAATATTTTAATGTTGCAAATTTAGTTTTATTTCAGGCCGCATCAATATATAGCCACCCAAGTGAAGACACCCATAATACTTAGTACCAAAGGTACTCATTCATCAGGACAACGAAGATAATTAAAATGAAAAATTTATAATTCTGCATCAATGACACAGTATATAATTTTCCATTTCATCCAAAACACTACCTTATATAGAAAACACATTTATGATAAACGAATTTACTCCAAACGTCGAAATTTTCTAATATGATCAACAATTGGAAACTATCCACCGAAAGACTATATTTCTTTAAACTGCCCTATACACTTTTTTAACATCATTCAACAGCTTGTGAAAGGCGGAATAGATAACGAGTCGGAGGTTGTGTTAAATGCTAGGCTTATGTCTGTAAGCGCGATAATTTAGTGTGTTTCACATCCTTCCCGTAAACATAGTCTCAGAGGACTGAAACTACAGTTCAGTGTAAAATCTCGGCCTTAATATTTCGCCCAACTTGGAGCTTCCCTTTCATTTTTTTCGAAACTTCTCACTGCGAACCATAAGAAACGTTGTATCAGCGCACGCCTCTCTCCACTGTGTACTGAAGGCAGTGAAAAAGAAATGCAGACTCACTTTAAAAAAAAATCGTACTATATTTACTCCTACAGTAAAATACTCGCTCTTTAGCACTGTATAATTGGCAAAAAACTGTCTCCATATCTTGATCCGATTATCACATGTTCAACTTGTTATGAGAGGTGACTCTCGCTGTATTTGCACAATAAACTTGAACTTTTTATTTCACCACTTTTATCACAGGAATTGAACAAAATTACTGATTTCGGCAACATCGTCAAAATCAACAAGGTAAGTCATAATAATAATAATAATAATAATAATAATAATTTAGACAACAAAAATGTAAAAGTTCAATAACGTGATCGACAAATCGAGGATATGCCAAGAACATTTCCAAAAAAAGAATTCAATCGCTAATTGAATAACAGGTGTGACGTTTCCGGATTGATTCCTTTTTAACATTCTTTAGTAGAGTATATAATTCACCAGTTTGTTGAAATAATTGCTCTTACAAGGGGACATCCCCATCACCCCCCCCCCCCCCCTCAGACCGAGCGAGGTGGCGCAGTGGTTAGCACACTGGACTCGCATTCGGGAGGACGACGGTTCAATCCCGTCTCCGGCCATCCTGATTTAGGTTTTCCGTGATTTCCCTAAATCGCTTCAGGCAAATACCGGGATGGTTCCTTTGAAAGGGCACGGCCGATTTCCTTCCCCATCCTTCCCTAACACGAGCTTCCGCTCCGTCTCTAATGACCTCGTTGTCGACGGGACGTTTAACACTAATATCCTCCTCCTCCTCCCCCCTCAGATTTAGTTATAAGTTGGCACAGTGGATAGGCCTTGAAAAACTGAACACAGATCAATCGAGATAACAGGAAGAAGTTGTGTGGAACTATGAAAAAATAAACGAAATATACAAACTGAGTAGTCCATGCGCAAGATAGCCAATATTAAGGACATTGTGAGCTCAGGGGCGCCGTGGTCCCGTGGTTAGCGTGAGCAGCTACGGAACGAGAGGTCTATAGTTCAAATCTTCCCTCGACTGAAAATTTTACTTTCTTTCTTTTCGCAAAGTTATGATCTGTCCGTTCGTTCATTGACGTCTCTGTTCACTGTAATAAGTTTAGTGTCTGTGTTTTGCGACCGCACCGCAAAACCGTGCGATTAGTTGACGAAAGGACGTGCCTCTCCAATGGCAACCGAAAACATTTTATCGCAAGGTCATAGGTCAACCGATTCCTCCACAGGAAAACACGTCTGATATATTCTATACGACACTGGTGACAGCATGTACGTCACATGACAGGAATATGTTGTCGACCCACCTAACTAGTACACTTGGCGAATGGGTAAAACGATTCTTCTACCTTGCCCGATTTAGGTTTTCTTGTGGATGTGATAATCACTCCCAAAAAAGTGATGAAAACATAAAGAGTATTTCACATAAACTGAAAATAAAAAGTTAAACTTTTCACTCAAGGGAGGACTTGAACCGAGGACCTCTCGTTCTGCGGCTGGTCACGCTAACCACGGGACCACGGCGCTCATGAGCTCACATTGTCCTTAATATTGCCTATCTTGCTCATGGACTACTCAGTTTGTACATTTTGCTTATTTTTTCATAGTTCCACACAACTTCTTCCTATTTTCTCGATCGATCTGTGTTCAGTTTTTCAAGGCCTATCCACTGTGCCAACTTATAACTAAATCTGAGGGGGGTGCGATGGAGAGGTTCCCTTGTTGGAAAGATGCATGTCAGTGACAAGAGAGAGGATGCTCCCACTGCCTGGCATCCGTAGCCAACCTTTAAGCGACCACCTGGTGCAGCTGCTCGGAGTGGGAGGAGAAGCTGGATCTCACGAGACACGTTTGCTCGCCCATTACGTATAGCGCCGCGGTGCGCTTCCTCTGATAGGCATCACGGTTACTTCTATTAATAATAATAATAATAATAATTCATTGTTACATGAAAACGGGACACTGTGGAGCAGCCCTTGCATGCTGTGCATGTGAACTGATAATTTTTGAATAGATTTCACGGAAGGCGTCCGGCGGCGAACGAACATGCTACAGACGTTTGCGCATTAATACAATGAAGTCAGCACTTGGAGATCGACGAAGCCACTCCTTGTGCCAGTATATCCCACAGTGTGAGTTTGTACTGTGACAAACTAAAATCCTCCGTAGCGTTTTTCTGAGTGTATGTGAAGGTTATCCTCATTTTGATGCAGTTTACACTAATACATGGAATGACTGAAACGGAAAGTTTATAAATATCACTAGATACTACAAACGAGTCGTCCGGCCGTATGTACTTCGTAATACATGTCTGAAACCTGGGCGAGTCACCAGTAAATCATAATTTTTATTACAAACTTTCAAAATATATAAATTCCTGAAAGTTAGTCGGCGATACGCTCTGAATGACGTAGCTTCTCTGTGGTAGAGTGGTTCGTATTCAATGCCGGTGGGATTGCTGGCAGATGGATGAAGTGTTCTTCAGCAAGTTGCGGTCCAAAGCTTTTACAAATGACATTTTTTTTATCTACTATCAACACAAAGATGCTAAAATGTTTATTTTTCTGCAACTGATATCGATAGTATGTGTATACATATCCATAATTTTAAAATATGTTCTATATACAGTGTGGTCAGAAAATGTCTGAAACGCTTGTAGGGATGTTGCAGGGCAGGTTGTACTGAGATATGAATGTTACAAAAACAAAAATGCGATACCTTGCGCCGTTTCCAAGTTATTTAGCATTGAAGTTAGCCAATCAGATCGTCGCGCGCGTAAATTCAAGTTTCAGCTAACGAGACAAAGCACTCGGGCAACACCGCCCCCGGCAGGCCGCTTGAGTGTGAGCGCGCGACGCTCCGATTGGCTAAATTCTATGCTAAGTAACTCGGAAACTGAGCAACGTACCGAATTTCTTTCTTATCACTTATGTCTCAGTACAACCTACCCTGTAACATCCCTACAAGCATTTCACACATTTTCTGACCACCCTGTATATACCTCATGCTGTGATGGTAAGTGGGTCTTGAGTATACTGTGGCATATTCTAAGCTAGATGACTATGTGAGTCAAGACCCACTGTAATAAAAAGATACCCAACATATTTTAAAATGGCTCTGAGCACTATGGGACTTAACTTCTAAGGTCATCAGTCCCCTAGAACTTAGAACTACTTAAACCTAACTAACCTAAGGACATCACACACATCCATGCCCGAGGCAGGATTCGAAACTGCGACCGTAGCGGTCGCGCGGTTCCACAACATATTTTAGAAGTTAAGTCTGTCACAAGATGACATACTGTTCAATCTACAATGCGCGACGGAATTAAAATATCACATTTTCGAAACAATGCTATTGCCTCCCATTGTAACGCAGAAATTTGGCTCATAGGTGCCTACTACTTTGTAATGGTGCAAAAGCGTGGCGTCTTGTGACGTCACCATTGGGTTCGGCGACGCTTCAAACAACAAAGCGTCGAAACATGGGAAAAAAGCTACATTTCGGAGGTGCATATGAGGTTAATGGGTTAATGATTGGCACCAAATTTCACAATTCTGCTCAACGTCACTGGGGACGTCTCATACTATGAGAAGGTCGTCACAGCCCTTCTTACCCACTTTTCTGGGCATATTTTGACATCTCTGCGATGGAGGTCATAACCGCGACACCCAGCGTTGAAATCATACGGTTTTCTTATGGGAGGAAATCATTTCCTCGTTGGCGTTGGGCAGAATTGAGGTGAAAATTGGAGCCCATATGACATCATTAATCAATCTTACAACTCACATGAACTTCTGAGCATGTGTCGACACCTTGCTGTTTGAACCATCGCCGAGCTCCAAGGTTACGCCGCAGGGCACCACGGTTTTGCACCATCTCAGAGCAAGGTTGTAGGCACCTTTGGGCCAAATTTCAAACTTATGCGTAGCAATGGGAGTCAGTTACGGCGTTACGAAAAATTCACGTCATTATGATGCGACGTGGGTCTCTCTGTGACTATTTCGGGCCGCACAGCCAGAAAGGAAGCTGAACTGAAACTATCATACTATCATCACTGATTTATCGATTTCGTACACGACGTCATGTTTCAATAAAGTGGATGAGCCGTGGCGCTCGTTACTGGCGCGCCAGTCTCTTGGATGTACATTATCGATCCTTCGATGTTTCTTATCTTTGCTTACCTTGTTGTTTTCCGCATTCGCGGGGCGAGTGGCAGTTGACGTTTGCTCGGGCTACCCGCTGAGACGCAGCGAGGTACGAGGTGGAAAGCAACCACGTATATGTGGAGTTGGTTGTACGCAGTCTGCCGGTTCAGGATGGAGGATATGTGTTGGCTGCTTGCCTGTCTGGTCTCCTGATTTTGCTCGCCGTGCCTTGCGACCGCCTAGCTTGGGTTGCTGCCTGGTGTATCCTACACGAGCCATACCGGACGTCCAGCAGAAGTTAAGCAGCCTTGTGTTTTTTTAAAGAAAAGGAGCAAATGTATAAGACTTTTTGTAACCAATTTTGGTGGCCTCTTTAAGTGTGGCCTTAGCTTTTACACTGTCTTTGGGGAGAGCTAATTCTTTTCAATTTAAATAGTTGGGGTTCCCTGTCCTTTATAATCTTTTGGGGGTTTTATTTGAATTTTCTCTTTGGGGTTCCTTCCTTGTGCTTGGTTAAATGTTTACTTGTATAGCGGGAAGTGACTCCTGGTTAAAACTAGGAGAAGGTGTTTGATGTTACTGCCGCCTCCGGCATTCGTCTTTTCAATTAAGTGTTGTCATCCCTTCGAGCGAACTGGTGTCACTCCTCGTTAATTAATGCTGCTTTGTGTGTACTTAATTTTGAATTGGCCATTTGAATTAATATTTTGGAGCGCAGTATAGCACTAAGGCAACCTCATTGTATACCACCTTGTGCCCCGGTCTAGTACCTTAATTTTCGGTGGCACGAGTTAGCTCCACTACCGGTTTTACTGATGTGCTCCCTTCAAAACCTTGTCTTGTATAGGTTTGCCCCATGTGTGTCTGGGAATGTGTCTGGGAACACAGAGATGAGCTTTAGTGTGACTTCAGTGCTAGTCAGTTAATGGAATCTTCATTTTGGCTTGGCTTCCACTGAAGAGTTTGAATGGAGTGTAGTGTGTTTGATTTGTTATTCATTTAATTACTGTAAGTTTGTTTATTTAATGGGGGCGCAAGACATTTAAAGACTGTTGGTATTAACTCCCCTAGTTGCCGGGTGTTGCTAATTCCTTCCAAATTGCCTACTGATTCAATGGCAAGGCTGTTGATTAATTGGTTACAAGTGTCTGTGTCGTGATTCAATCACTAGCTACGTGTTTGAGAGCGAAATTGATATAAAGCTTACAATGCCTCCTTAAAATTTGTTGCCAGCAGAAACCCTTAAGAGAACTAAGTTTTGTCACTGCTTATGTTAACCTTTACTGGGAGCAACATTTCGTGTAGTTAAATTTTGTCTTAAAATGTGTATTTCTCCGATGTAATAAACGAGTGGTAAAAGAAAAAGGCAAAGGGGCCTGGTCCTTCCTATTGTGTCCGGTTTGTAACACGTATCAGTGGACTTACGTAATTGATAACTGCGAGACTTAGCACAATCTTAAGACAGCCTACGGGTAGGTAAAGCTGAGTTATAGAGGTGTCTTGTGTGGATGAGTCATGGGGCCGCTAAACATCTATCTCAGTGGAGCGGCTACGCTAGCGACAGGTTAATAGCATTTGAACGCCGGCTGCGAGTTATGGGAAAGCGGTGCCAGAGCCAAAACCACAAAGCAGTTTGCCAGGCGGTAGGACCAACACGACGGCAAAGTGGAGGCTCGAAGGGCAGGCGCGTTGGGCAAGACGCGCCTGTGGAGGCCACCCGGAAATGGACTGGCGGCAGGCGCGGTGGGCAGCGGCCTCTCCTGCAAGTGCGGCCGCTTCCGCCTGGCGACACGCCGCCACAGCTGCTCAATCACACGCCCACACCGCCGTAAAACGCTCGTGTATAAAAATTTCCGCTTCTATAGCGCGCCCATGTTGAACGAACCGTTGAAAAACATCAGGCGAGTGTTCTTTCTCAGGCGTTGTAAGCGCGACTGATTTATAGTGTACTTCCGGGTATTCTGCCGAGTTGCTGTTGTTTCCATTTTATGCAAAATACTCGGTGACAAGCTCGGCAATGCCCAGGTATTCATTCTGCCAAATCTTACCTGTACCTCTGCAGCAGACTCGGTGCGAGATGATCCTGAGCTGTTTGTTTACGGGGGTGCAGCTGTTGTGCGTGCCTATAACGCCATTTTGTAAATGAGATATTGCAGAGCCTGTGTTATTCCGAATTACAAGGTAATATACATGCAACAGGCACTGCGGCGACTACAGCCGTCACGAAATACATTACAGTAGAGCGTCGATTATCCGAGCGTCGGTCAACCGAACGACCGCTTAACCGAACTGTGTCTACTCGCTCGCACCTGTTACTCTCCCACCCTACAGTCCATCATCCCCCTCACTCCCAAACCTAGTTTCCCACAGTAGTCGCCGCACTGGGCCACCGCTGGCGGAACATTGCTTCTAATGGAGCCTTCACAAGGCGCTGCTGACCGGCCAAGCCGCCAGTCGCTGTGTTTCAACAATCAGCACACTTCTGTCGGCTTGGCACTGGCAGTAGAAGTAGCTGTTCATAGCAACAGCTGCGGCAGCTTAGAGTTGAGGCGTGCCATTCCGCGCAGTTTGAAGGATTGCGCGCCCCCAAGAAGAGCTTCTCACGGTGCAGTCACCTTCTGTTCTCTGTTACGACCACTTGTGTGCTGCTGCGTGAAGAAGTGAACTTGACGATACAAAATACTTAAACGTAAATGTGTTGTCCTTTCTATGAGGGACAAATACGAGATTATTAAAAGGTTAGAAGAAGGTGAATTTGCAACCACTTTATCCAATGAGTACAAGGTGGGAAAGTCGACTATTATCAGATATCTGTAATGAAAAAAGTACGTGACTTAGCTGCTCGTAAGGGTGTAGGCTTGCTTAGACAGACCAAAACAAAGGACTTTTTTAAACGTTAATGTTGTATACTGCGTGTATTGTTCATGCAAAATGCGTATGTAATATGTATATATTTTTGTTTAATAAACTGTGCCATATACTATATATTCCTACTGTAGTTGCCTTTGTATGTTACTCTGTAATACTAAAAGAGATGCCTGTTTTTGTGAATAAATTTACTGTACAGTACTTGTTTTTGGCAAATAAACATGTACAGTTCGATTATCCGAACAAACCAGTTTTCCGAACACCCATGTCCCCCAATTACTTCGGATAATCGACGCTCTACTGTATTTTCTAAACGAGTGTGTGGCAATACCTCTTCATAGCTCTGTAATCAGACACCGAAAAAAAAAAAAAAATACCGTACAGTATCTGCCGTCTTATAGACAACGGCATGACGGATGTTTCCAATAGCAGGGCGTTGATTTAATGGCTCTGAGGACAAGACGAATCACTCCACAACGGATGACATCGCGTTTGCACAAAGTTGTTCGCATTACAGTGCCGTAGACAATACTACCACAATCTAAGAGACAATGGATCAAGGCCGGCCGGGGTGGTCGAGCGGTTCTAAGCGCTACAGTCTGGAACCGTGCGACCGCTACGGTCGCAGGTTCGAATCCTTCCTTGGGCATGGATGTGTGTGATGTCCTTAGGTTAGTTAGGTTTAAGTAGTTCTAAGTTCTAGGGGACTGATGAGCTCAGACGTTTAGTCCCATAGTGCTCAGAGCCATTTCAACCAATGGATCAAAACCTTATACAGAGTCAAGAGCATAATCGGTTCCGCTCCCCACCACATTCGGGCAAGCATACAACACGTCGCGTCGACGTGAGTTTGTGTCGAGACGCCACGGAAGTTAGCATGTGCAGGCACAGGAAACGACTACGGGCCAAGATGAATTTCGGATGAGAAGTTACTACGCCGTTTTCTCGTGGATATCACAACAACTGATTTGTCATGTGACAAAGTGAGCAAATTTTCGAACTCCCGTGCGGCCAACATTTCACATGCGTCGGTATGCCATACGTGTGTCGCCCACAAGCACGAGGAGTGAGCGTGTATACGGACGTCGTCCGAATACTGAAGAACTTTGACGATCGAGCTGAACAAAGTTTCTGGGTCGGCAACACACAGGGTACATAGTAAGGGACTCAACGTCGCGCCCTGCGGGAGGCCATGAGACAATATCCGCATCGCGGATATTTATGGTACAGCAACCAAGTAAACTCACATAATCAGTAAAATTACCATCGGGAGACGCAGAAGTTGCAATTTGTTCGTAAGTTCAGGTATCAGGACATTGTCAGGTCGTTAAATACCCGTTAGTGAAGAGCGTTTTCCGATGTCCATTACAAGCGAAGTAATATTGTAAGTGCATCTGCCCTTATGAAATCCGTTTTGCGTCCGCGGCAGCAAGTTTTCATTTCCCAACCACCATTCTAAGCGAAACCTGAAGAGACGTTCGAACGTCTTACACCCGCAAGACGACAGTGCAATCGGGCGATACGATGTCGTGTGACCAGGGTCTTTCCCAGGCTTCAGTATGGGCACCAATATCTGAGTCTTCCAGTCGTCGGGAACGTTTCCATCCCACTGGAAGTCATGACAGATGTTCACAAAAACCCACTCTGCATCACAGATGTTCACAAAAACCCACTCTGCATCGACAGACAAACTGAGATTCCTTAAGTTGACTAGACCGTAGGAATGTATTAAAATTTCATGTATTACCTAGCATTTTTTCACGCATCTCAGTTTTTATGACTTCACGCCTCTTGAACATATCACTCTTGGATACTGCGTGCGAAAAATGTTGTGAATAGAATTAGTAGCAAAGAAGTAATACATTTAAATGATATGCATGATGTGGCACCTTTTGACGCATCTGTGTTCATAACGTCTTATCTCTTAATCTGTATGTCAAAAAATGGTTCAAATGTCTCTGAGCACTATGGGACTTAACATCTGAGGTCCCCTAGAACTTATAACCACAAACCTAACTAACCTAAGGACATCACACACATCCAAGCCCGAGGCAGGATTCGAACCTGCGACCGTAGCAGTCGCGCGGTTCCGGACTGAAGCGCGTAGAACCGCTCGGCCACCTCGGCCGGTTGGATGAGATTGCTGGCGACATTTTAATAAATTGAGTGCCGCACACAAAGTTTTATTTCAATTGAAGCCGAAGGAATAGGTACTCAGGTCATTAAGTTGAACGGGCGACGTAGTCAAAACCAAGAACGTCTTAGAAAGAGGTTGTGACATACAGAGACAGAGAAGCCAAAAATCGTCTATCTATCTTGTGGATTTCGCAAAATCCGGAAAGATCGGTAGATTCCTACGGAAACATGGCAACCACTGTATTTCGCTTCCACCAACAAGGTTAAAAGCATTCTTCGTATAGTTAAAGACGATCTAGGTCTCCGAAAACCGAAACTCTGAGCGAATGTTGCAGACTGTCAGAGTAGTCGAGGAGAAATGCGAGGAACATCAGCGACACATCTGACTTAAACGACCAAGCAAATCAGCAGTCGCCGAGCACTGCCTCGGTTATAATCATGAGATGAAATACGATGAGACCAGTAACGTTGTGCAAACCCCAAGTTGCTGGGACAGCATAATTAAGGGGCCTACCGAAATAAACACGTCAGAAAACATATAAATAACGCTTGGGGTTCGGCACTCCATATATTAAAATCTCGTCAGCCATCTTGTCCACCACACTTGTGAAACGCTGACAGAATTCGCATTTCATGAAATATTACTGCGAGCTCAGGAGAAAAACAAAAGAACATCGAAGGCCGTAATGGGCGTCGGGAATCGAACTCAACCATAAAGACTGGCGTGAGACGAACAATAGTTCACAGCAGGCAGCGAGTACACTTAGCAGCAAAACTCGCAACACCTGCAGAATACGGCTGGCTCGGTCGTCGAAATACTGTGCATAAAATGAAAACAACAAGCAGAATATCCGCAAGCATAATATTAATCAGGAGTTCGACGGCCTGATGGTCTCTGCCCATTTCGAGAAGATAACTGCTGGCTTGAAAACGTCTACAATCCTAAATCGAGTCTCAGAAAAAAATGACAAAAAATAAAAAGCTACTTAGTATTAAATTTGCCGCTAGTGTAATATTTACATGCTCTCCTAAGAGAACAGGTGAAGACAGTGACAGTAGAGCAGCAAGTATAAATACAATACAAGGGGACTTCGGAAAGCAAGTTCCACGTTATTATGGCTGGTCAAGTAAGTTTTATTGAATACTGCAATGTCCACAGTTCGTGGTCGTGCGGTAGCGTTCTCGCTTCCCACGCCTGGTTCCCGGGTTCGATTCCCGGCGGGGTCGGGGATTTTCTCTGCCTCGTGATGGCTGGGTGTTGTGTGATGTCCTTAGGTTAGTTACGTTTAAGTAGTTCTAAGTTATAGGGGACTAATGACCATAGATGTTAAGTCCCATAGTGCTCAGAGCCATTTTGAATACTGCAATACACTTCAAATTGACACAGATACATGACACTGTTTTTCAACATAGTCACCAAATCTCCGTTAATAAAAACAGCAACAACAACGTCACAAATCTTTGCATGAAGATGTCCTGTTTTCCGAGGAAGGGGCGAATTAAAGCTAGACCAACTCCGTGGTAACAGACAATAATGCCTCAGCAAATGCAAAGGAAAAATAGGGAAGCTGTTAGCAATCTTTTTTAGCAAAAATGAAAATTGGTCATACAGGTACAGCATTACGATATATTACATTCATTACACTACAGTTCTAAAACCGTATATGTTCTATGACAGACAATATTTGTCACGTGAATTCACACAACCTGGTTGCTACGTGGGTTATACACTCCTGGAAATGGCAAAAAGGACACACTGACACCGGTGTGTCAGACCCACCATACTTGCTCCGGACACTGCGAGAGGGCTGTAAAAGCAATGATCACACGCACGGCACAGCGGACACACCAGGAACCGCGGTGTTGGCCGTCGAATGGCGCTAGCTGCGCAGCATTTGTGCACCGCCGCCGTCAGTGTCAGCCAGTTTGCCGTGGCATACGGAGCTCCATCGCAGTCTTTAACACTGGTAGCATGCCGCGACAGCGTGGACGTGAACCGTATGTGCAGTTGACGGACTTTGAGCGAGGGCGTATAGTGGGCATGCGGGAGGCCGGGTGGACGTACCGCCGAATTGCTTAACACGTGGGGCGTGAGGTCTCCACAGTACATCGATGTCGCCAGTGGTCGGCGGAAGGTGCACGTGCCCGTCGACCTGGGACCGGACCGCAGCGACGCACGGATGCACGCCAAGACCGTAGGATCCTACGCAGTGCCGTAGGGGACCGCACCGCCACTTCCCAGCAAATTAGGGACACTGTTGCTCCTGGGGTATCGGCGAGGACCATTCGCAACCGTCTCCATGAAGCTGGGCTACGGTCCCGCACACCGTTAGGCCGTCTTCCGCTCACGCCCCAACATCGTGCAGCCCGCCTCCAGTGGTGTCGCGACAGGCGTGAATGGAGGGACGAATGGAGACGTGTCGTCTTCAGCGATGAGAGTCGCTTCTGCCTTGGTGCCAATGATGGTCGTATGCGTGTTTGGCGCCGTGCAGGTGAGCGCCACAATCAGGACTGCATACGACCGAGGCACACAGGGCCAACAGCCGGCATCATGGTGTGGGGAGCGATCTCCTACACTGGCCGTACACCACTGGTGATCGTCGAGGGGACACTGAATAGTGCACGGTACATCCAAACCGTCATCGAACCCATCGTTCTACCATTCCTAGACCGGCAAGGGAACTTGCTGTTCCAACAGGACAATGCACGTCCGCATGTATCCCGTGCCACCCAACGTGCTCTAGAAGGTGTAAGTCAACTACCCTGGCCAGCAAGATCTCCGGATCTGTCCCCCATTGAGCATGTTTGGGACTGGATGAAGCGTCGTCTCACGCGGTCTGCACGTCCAGCACGAACGCTGGTCCAACTGAGGCGCCAGGTGGAAATGGCATGGCAAGCCGTTCCACAGGACTACATCCAGCATCTCTACGATCGTCTCCATGGGAGAATAGCAGCCTGCATTGCTGCGAAAGGTGGATATACACTGTACTAGTGCCGACATTGTGCATGCTCTGTTGCCTGTGTCTATGTGCCTGTGGTTCTGTCAGTGTGATCATGTGATGTATCTGACCCCAGGAATGTGTCAATAAAGTTTCCCCTTCCTGGGACAATGAATTCACGGTGTTCTTATTTCAGTTTCCAGGAGTGTAGATTCAGTTCGGGCATTTTCTTTTTTTCCAGTAGTGAAATTAAGTCATTAGTAACCCATACATAATGTAGCAGAGTGTAAGGGCTCTGGCTACTGGAAAACGCGTGTGAAAACTATGCCTTGTCGTGCACGAATCATCCGTACGTGAGCTTCGTAGCTCTGCAAAACCGAGAAAACCGTCCTCGTGCTTACCTAAGTGGTAATGTGTTTGCCTACAATGCAGCGGGCGCGGGTTCGATTCCCGGCCGGGTTGAAGATTTTCTCCACTCGTGGACTGGGTGTTGTGCCATCATCATTTCATCATCACCTACACCCAAGTCGCCTTATGTGGTGTCGCCTGAAATAGGGCTTGCAACCCGGCGGCCGAACTTACCCGGATGGGGCCTCCCGGCCATCAATACCACACGACCATTTCATTTCGAGGAAGTTTGAGGCGTCATGTCACGGACTGCGCGGCCCCTCCCGTTAGAGGTTCGAGTCCTCCCTCGGGCATGGGTGTCTCTGTGTGTTGTTATTAGCATAAGTTAGTTTAAGTAGTGTGCAAGCCGAGGGACCGATGGCCTATGCAGTTTGGTCCCTTAGGAATTCACACCCATTTGAACATTTAATTTCGAGAAAATTGGAGACTAACGTTATGCACCTTACATCTGTGTTTGTCAGCAATGCAGAAACTGATGTACACATAAGCACGTGATAAAAACGTAAGGCGCGCTGTAATGGAAATGTTGTCTTATAAAAAGGCAATCTGAATATAGTAATTTATATACATAATAGATCTGATATAAAGGCATGTGATACACATCACGGATATGCCCACACACACACACACACACACACACACACACACACACACACAAAACACGAAGTGAGCTATAGCGCACAGTAACTTAAGATTTCCGCGCTGGATGCTGGGGCGAATGTTCAAGTATAATCTCGTATATTCGTTCCCAGCAAGACGCGTAAAGTGTGAGGCTACAGTGCTAGTACGAAAGGTGCAGTTTTAATTAGTAAATACTCCATTTACAGCACAAAAACTGGAGGTGGCAAAAACGAACCAGTGCTCAGTGATGATAACATTAGAAATAAGTTTGTAGAATTGATAATGGCCAGTTAAATGACTGAGATACTGCGGCGACGTTTTTGAGAGCGGAGCTACCGAGTTTCTTTGAACAACGCTGAGTGAGGAAACCGCACAGGTCGACAGAAACGCACAGGCCGTGGCGGCGAATTGCAGACACGGCTGAAGCCAGTGGAGTGAACAGAGCCCACCACGTACAGGAGAGAAGCCAGCCGCCGTCGCTTTCCAAGCGTCGCTGCCGACTGCGACCAACAGCGAGCACGGAGTGTTCCCGGGCGGAAGGGACCGCCAACGAAGCTGCGGCGTTGCCGCCGCCTGTGCTGACCTTGACTGAATTGGCCGACCGCCAATTCGATTCCGAATAATAAGGTGGGCCTGGCCTCCCGAATTCTGGAGCCGATGGCGCCGGACCCGCAGACATTGATCTGTTGTCGCGCCTGGCGCTCCGGTCTACACTAGGAGAGGCCGACTCACACTGGGCGGAAACGAAACGTCACGAAACGGCGGCGTGCCTCAAATCGTGGCCTCTTCGCACTATATGGAAACGTCAACACATGTCAGGCCTCGCTGCCCAGTACTTAACAGCGAGAGCATTGTTATGCCGGGCCGCCCGACTCGTGAAACTAAACAGTCACAGCAGGAAGAAATCACTAATGGTTGTAGATTCTGCAAAACCTATAATGAACGTTGTTGGCAAAAGTAATATAGCTAGCTGTACACACTAGTGGCTTCTGAAAGACAAGTGTAGTACAAATATTTCAAAACGTATACATCTCTGCAGAGAAGCCTGTACGTGGATGGCGCATTCCAGATTCACTATACTGTCAGGGACTTCTCTTTGCTGGAGTCTCTCATTCACTGGATACCAACAGAGGAACTATTTAGAACTAGCGGCTCCAAGTTTCGAATTGCTGGGTGCGTTGTATGCCGCATCTAAACGAAGTTTATATATGGCTGCATCGTCTTCAGAGTCTAATAGCAGAGGTATACATCAATAATATTCATAGGGCAATACAAATACCCTTTTTACTTTATCTGTAAGTCTTTTTCTTCCTAACTGCCAAATAATTTATTTAAAAACTGTATTGTTCCCCCACTATGGTCATGGTTCGCTACAAAAGCAAATTTCGCAAAACGTTTCTCAAGAAGTCTATGTACATTATCAGGTTCTTTGTACATGTATTTAAACAGTGAGAAAATGTTTCGCTTTCAGGTACTAAATGTCTTTCGCGAGGGCACACTAGTTGGATACTTACGAGTACTGATGCAGCCTCCGCAACCTGTCACGGAAACGAAGTAAACAAATGCGAGGGAAAGCAGACAATTCGGTACCTTAACGTTTAAGTAGTGTGACAACTTGCGACATAACGTATGCAAAGACTGTAAATATAGTATGTGTATGCGAATTTCTGATTAGTGAAGGAGGCAGAACACCATTAACAGGCGACTGCAATGAAGAAGAGGAAGAAAACACGCAGCCATCTTAACTGCTGCAGAACTTTATTATTTAAATCATTACGGATACTGTTGCAGATTCGAAACACATGTTTTATGAGGTGTGAGAATGAGTTCATGTCTTCGCAAGTCGGAGCTGCGCTGTACATTGTGTCTCAGCTTAGAGTCGGCAGGCACATTTTCTCAGGTTTTTCAGCAGGTATTTGCACTGTGTAGCTGCAGTGGGCACAAACAAATAGTGCTCACCACATCTTTCATGCGATGCCCCATGTAAACGAAAAGTGTCGGTTTATTTTCCTTTATATAACAAAATGATTTTAAAGAGAAATTTTACGCGCCAGTGCCATACATTTCGCTTGTCAGTGCGATAGAGCGTCTCCAAATTAGTCTAGTCCTATATTTGTTTTACCAATACGATAGTAAAACAAGACTAACCAGTCCACGAGCAGCGACTCAACAGCACTGCATGTTCAGCGGTAGCAGTCAGAGCTGGCCACGGCAGTGTTGTTGCTGTAGAATACCGCTTATTCTTCCAGTTTTACTGTCTCTATTAGTAAACATCGGTAAAAAAAAAAAAAAATATCGGACTACATTAATTTGAGAGCGGTCCATCGAAAGGGAACGTAAAATTCCGATTTAAAAACAACTTCGTCTGGAAAGGGAAAGAAACCCACGCTTTCTCTTCACACTGTGTGTCGCGTGCAAGACGTGACGGGCAGTAATTGATCTGGCTGACTCCAGCTACACGATGCAAAAACGAAACTGCAAATTTCTGCCGAAACACCACAGAAAATGCTCCTCAAGTCCGTTAGGAGAGAGACCTTGTATATATTATGGACGTCACGCCAACGTTCGTTGAACGTAAAAAAAATGGTTCAAATGGCTCTGAGCACTATGGGACTCAACTGCCGAGGTCATTAGTCCCCTAGAACTTAGAACTAGTTAAACCTAACTAACCTAAGGACATCACAAACATCCATGCCCGAGGCAGGATTCGAACCTGCGACCGTAGCGGTCTTGCGGTTCCAGACTGCAGCGCCTTGAACCGCACGGCCACTTCGGCCGGCTGAACGTAAAAAACTTTCGTTGCGAAAAGATTTGGCTTATGGGGGTAGGACGTCAAACGGGCCGACTTGGAGCAGCAGAGGCACCACAGGACATTTTAATTTCCACTGTCTATACTTTTATAAATAAATTCATAACACTTTAACAGCATGACCAGGAAGGATTCAGGGTTCATACTCATAGCAGCGGAAGCTCAAAAAACGTAACAAAACACTTTTTTTACATGTGAAATTTCATCATTTTTTCACTTACTACTGGCTGCATTTGTTGCTATAGGTACACTTTTCTTCCTGAGTAAGAGAAATTCTTCGATGACTTTTGCACAGCATACAAACCTTAGTTACAGGTGTACGAAACTCTAGAATTTCTTTTAATTTATGAAAAAATGAATGAACTGTTACATTTTAAACGTCATTTTAGAAAATACTTCAAGTTTTATAGTTAATTACATCAATTTTTTCCACAGTTTTTTAATAGATTTGGAAAACTTTAGAGTTTCATACACCTGTAACTACTGTTTGTATGCTATGAAAAATTCATCGAAGAATCTCTCTTGGAATGAAAAGTGTACCTGTAGCAACAAATGCAGCCAGTAATAAGTGAAAAAATGATGAAATTTCACATGTAAAAAAAAAATGTGTTTTGTTACGTTTTTGAGCTTCCACTGCGATAAGTGTAAAAGTATAGACAGTAGAAATTAAAATGTTCTGTGGTGACTGTCCTTCTCCAAGTCGGCCCGTTTGACGTCCTACCCCCCTTAAAGCGACATAAGCGTTGAATTGTGTCGACATTTGGTATGAATTTCGCCGTCTGTAATACAGTACAGTGCGAATTTTTTTGGTACGACGTAACATCAGCCTTATTCGACCTTTCATGCGTTCGGCCCTCGTAAGGTTCACAACGGCCTGACTGATAAACTGTCAAATGTTTTAGTGTAAGTGAAACGTCTAGCATTTCCACTTAATACTTTAACGACACACGAACTGCATTGCTTACAATATGGCTCGTAGAATATTTACTACCGCGTACGGTAAATTGCTGTTTTTTTCTAGAGGCGCCTGTTCTGTCATCAACGTAAAAGAAAGTCTTATCCTGCGGTTGAGCAGTGTGCAGCAAGCAGACAGGCGCCCGTAGCTGCTTTGCAGCACTGCACACTGCAAACTCGGTCACGGCCGGCCCGCTGACACCCAGTGATGCCACACTTCGGCCACGTTCGGATGCCTTCGGCCCGCGCGGGGAGCAGTGGCGTCAGACTCTCCTCTGCAGCTTATGCCGCACACCTGTGCCGCGTTTTCCTGCCACGGGCACAGCAGAACCGTAAAAAGCAGTATCAAACAGAGGCCGCTCAGTAAAGCTGATTCACACAGCGATATGGCACAAATCTGCCTCCAGTATGGAAATTCAATTCACGGTGGTAGTTCAATATTGCCGTCTCTCAATGGGTAACAGGAGATTCAGAAGGAAAACTCAGTCGCTAGACGTAACGTCTGGCACATTGGCTCGGACCAAAACAACGTAATAACATATATACTCTGTCGTCGGCAGGCTTTGTTTTGAAAAACATTTTCAATCAATTTAGTTTTTGTACTGTCTCGGGTGAGTCTGTACGCATAACGAATGCTCAAGCGGCATTGCATGTGGTCCCCACGTGTTTCAGTTATGATTTCGAAGAAATTACGTGTAAATTCGTATGCTCCCTAGATAGCGCGACCTCAAATTAGTCTGGCGCGATATTCTTTTCAAGGATATATATTAATGGTAACAGCAGAACTAGAAGAATAATCTGTGTTGCCAACTTGAGTAGAAATTCTGCATTTACTGAAAAAGAACGTCTTTTCATAAATGTTGTCATCATCATTTCATCACTTGAAAAACAAGCGAAGTGGCGTCAAGAAAAGATATTTGTACCAGGCGGCCGGACTCCCCCCAGAAGGGGACTTCCTGCCGTAAATGTCATACGCACATTTCATTTCTTTAGTAGGTGAAAGTGTTGTACCTAGAAGAAAGAGTACTTAGCAACATTAAATGTTTTTTGGACGGTATTTCAGTCTAGTGCATTATTTTAGAATCCCTTAAAGGAAGGCGCACTAAAGAATATTAAAGCTACTTAAATATAATGTTAATTCTTTAGTTACATAATTTAATGGTGAGTAAATTGCTACATATTTTATAACTATTTATATAACATGTGGACAATTAAGCCAGACTTCGTCGGTCGTGCACCATTTTGTACCTTGAGGCAGTTCAACATCTGTTCAAATTGGAATAAAGGCCTTTATTTTCCAGAGCAATATTTTATATTTCAGAAAGAGACTGCAGCGCACATAAAGTGAATGCTATCATATAAGCATACACAAAGAGCCGGCCGAAGTGGCCGTGCGGTTAAAGGCGCTGCAGTCTGGAACCGCAAGACCGCTACGGTCGCAGGTTCGAATCCTGCCTCGGGCATGGATGTTTGTGATGTCCTTAGGTTAGTTAGGTTTAACTAGTTCTAAGTTCTAGGGGACTAATGACCTCAGCAGTTGAGTCCCATAGTGTTCAGAGCCATTTGAACCATACACCAAGAAAACATATTAGACTTCTTTTACAGATCTGGCTAGAGGAGTCTGAAAAGGGTACCAATGTCGTGCGGTAGCGTTCTCGCTTCCCACGCCCGGGTTCCCGGGTTCGATTCCCGGCGGGGTCAGGGATTTTCTCTGCCTCGTGATGGCTGGGTGTTGTGTGCTGTCCTTAGGTTAGTTAGGTTTAAGTAGTTCTAAGTTCTAGGGGACTGATGACCATGGATGTTAAGTTCCATAGTGCTCAGAGCCACTTGATTTTTTTTTTTTTTTTTTTTTTTTTGGGTACCAATGTAAACATTCTCCCCTTCTGTTAAAAGTTTCATGCTGTGTTTTAGTAAATTTCTGTCTTACATTAATAAATGTCCCAAAGATTTAATATTCGTGCTCTTCCAAGAATACTCAGTTAACTGTCATCTAGGAGACGAATGGGGCTTACTAGAATGGCTCTGAGCACTATGGGACTTAACATCTATGGTCATCAGTCCCCTAGAACTTAGAACTACTTAAACCTAACTAACCTAAGGACAGCACACAACACCCAGTCATCACGAGGCAGAGAAAATCCCTGATCCCGCCGGGAATCGAACCCGGGAACCCGGGCGCGGGAAGCGAGAACGCTACCGCACGACCACGAGCTGCGGACGGGGCTTACTAGAAAAGGAAAAAAAATGAGAAACTGTGTCGACATTTTTTTTTTCATCCCGACAGCGTTTAACGACCTATTGACATCAAAATAAAAGTACCGGCCATGATTTGTTTCCATGAATCATTAGGCGCTCACCTGCATCGGCTATGGTAAACATGAAAAACTGAAATAATCGTGGGGCGACAAGGATTAGACACTTGGTCCACCAAAATAACACTTACTCGTCTTTAGCCTTGCGTCGCCTCACTCTACAGGGAAAAAACTGGGCTCTTTTTCATCAGCAAGATCAGCAGCAGATTTTTATACCGATCTTTATGCGCCGAAGAATACCTTATTTTGCATGTACGAGTGCTTCCCACTACCTAGTTCCAGTCGCGAATGTATGCGGAACTAGCGTAGACTGTTAGTACCCTCCGTGTCAGCTCGAATGTCTGCAATTTCATACTCCGCTCTTTTACCAATATATATGTAGGATGAAGCGGTAGACTGACTGACTTTTCTCGGGACACACGTTCTAGGGATTTTAACCCTAAACCACACCGTGACGCATGAAGGCTCTCCCGTAGCATCTGCAACTGTAATAGGATGAACATTTCCATGACACTTCCAGGCTTAGTAAACGAACCCGTGGTGAAACGCATTTCTCATCTTTGGATCCTCTCTATTTCCTCTACCAGTCTTGGCTGGTAAGGATCACAGACTGTACAGCAATACTCAAGCATCGGTTGAACGAAGATTTTGTAAGATGTGTTCTTCGTGAGGCGACGACATTTTCTGAAGTTTCGTCCGGCGAATATCAGTCACGCATCTGCGTTTCATGCGCTTGGTTTTAGATGATGTTTCAACTTTAAATCACCCAGTGCGCATACCAATATTATAACGTACCTGCACTTTAAATGGAGGTTCGTAAGTATGAACAATTACTTCCAAGGTAACTGTGTGTCGCTTTCTGACTAGGCTGGTCATTGTAGAAGGATCCATGAGTAAACCCGGCAGCGACAGCTCGCGTCCAGCCAATTGCAGCAGCAGACGCCGCGAGATCACAACCTAAAACGTGGTAAGTAAGTTTCTGGTGTCTAACGATTTTGTCAAAATTTATTCTCTGAGATGAGAGCATCAACATCTCCCAACTACTTACGCAGAATAGTGATGGAAGCGTTTGCTAAACAGTGCTATGTACGTGGTTACGACGTTGATATACCACGTCCTGATGTCAGAACATTCCTCTTACTGAAAAGCGGAAAATAGTGTTTCGGACTGACCTTCGGGCAGCTATAAAGTGCAAATGCTCGATAACGTCCGTTGCAAGCTACGTCGTAGAGAAAGCTACCGTGTTACAAGAATCTGTAGCTAATAGGAAGGTGAAAGTAGTGCTCTATGTCCCCTGGCGTATATCCCGTGCAGTTCAAATGGTTCAAATGGCTCTGAGCACTATGGGACTTAACTTCTGAGGTCATCAGTCCCCTGGAACTTAGAACTACTTAAACCTAACTAACCTAAGGACACCACACACACCCATGCCCGAGGCAGGATTCGAACCTGCGACCGTAGCGGTCACTCGGTTCCAGACCGTAGCGCCTAGAACCGCTCGGCTACCCCGGCCGGCTCTCGTGCAGTACGATTCGGCGAACTTAACTTCATTATTTAACCATGTAGCCGGATCCCTTCCCTGACGCCACAATCGTCAACGTAACATAGGGTAAGGGGATCGTGTACGCCATCTGTCTATGAAACGTGTAAAGTGTGCTAATGTTTGTATAGTATATTGTGTCCTCTGAAGCGGTACGTGGAGATATTTGCCTAAACAACAGTAGGGAAACTACCTAAAACCACACTCAGGTTGGCCCGTTTCAGACCACCGTCATTAATCCACCAAACGGATTCGATCAACATCTGTCGCACCTCCCTAACTCGCGCGCTGCACATGACGCTATATGAGTAGGTCCAGAGAAGTACGACAAGAACACACATTGTATATTAAAAACAAATTTAGTCGAATCGATAATATCTGTGCGAAACCACATCCTTGCGTTGATCTTACTGAGATGGAAGGCGTACTTGCGGCGCCGTCAGGTTCACGTGCAAAGTAAATCAAGTGCGGGCGCACAGTTCCACCGCCACGGCCGATAGAACACGGCGCGGCGCAGCAGCCCAGAAGTGCCTACCTCACCGAGGCTAATGCCGTCACGGCCAGTGGTCCCACTGCCGCGAACGCCGGCAGCTGCACAGCTGCCATTTGTACCTCCATCCGATTTCATCAAACACTCGCTCGTACATAGTCTCTCGTATGTACGAGTCCACAGTCGCTGTAAATTTCTTGAGGGAAGACATTTTCCTGCGTAGTCTGTTTTATTTTGAAATAATCACTTTATTTCTCTATTTAGCGATTAGCTACTTATAAAATTTTACATCGCTCTGTTACTTCTATCACACGAAAAAATATATTTTAATGCGTATAGCTTGGTATATTTCACACGTTTGTGTAGAAGGAGCAAACCTAACAAAGGCCCCGTACAGTCACAGTAGTCACAGGCACAACCCGCATATACATCACTACTCATAATAAAAACATAAAAATATAAATTTCATATGACATTACCTCCGAAGCGAAATCAATACGTAAAGAGGACAACATGAGTTCCTTTTGCGAGTTTTGTCACTGAGCCATCGAACAACGCATTAATGTACGTCAGAGTATACAAACTAAAATGAAAGCACAAGGGAAACGGAATGGTATATGATTCGGCTAAGGAAATTAGTTAGCGTAGAGTCCTATCTATGGATTCCTTATGAAGACTTAAATTTTCAGTCACCAGCAAAGTACTGGAGAGTGCACTCCGGAAGTACGGAAAAATATACTCCTACCCTAGGAGAACGGGAATTGCTATGAATTCCAATTTTGAGATGTAGAAATCAGTAAAGTAACATACTTTGCATACTTCCACTTTCTGATGTCATACGGAATAATATTCTGGGGCAACTCAACACTTAGGCAAAAGGTATTCACTGCTCAAAAGAAAGTAGTTAGAATAATGTGTGGGGTTCATAGTGGCACATCTTGTAGGCATCTGTTTAAAAGTTTAGCAATTCTTACAATTGCTTCACAGTACATTTACTCAGTAATGAAATTTTCTCTCAACAACATGGACCAGTTTAAAATCAACGGCGACATTCACGATTACAATACTAGAAAAAAGAAAGACGTACACTACCCTTTATGTAATCTGTCTTTGACACAGAAAGGGGTAAAATATGCTGCTATAAAACTTTTTGATTAATTACCGCCGCGCGGGATTAGCCGACCGGTCTCAGGCGCTGCAGTCATGGGCTGTAAGGCTGGTCCCGGCGGAGGTTCAAGTCCTACCTCGGGCATGGGTGTGTGTGTTTGTACTTAGGGTAATATAGGTTAAGTAGTGTGTAAGCTTAGGGACTGATGACCTTAGCAGTAAAGTCTCATAAGATTTCACACGCATTTGAACATTTTTGGTAATTACCAGATGAAATAAAATGTCTGACACACACCAGTAATAGTTTGAAAAACAAATTGAAATCATACCTCCTTGACAACTCCTTCTATACCATAGATGAATTCTTGAATATGAGTAAATAAATCTGGAGATATAATATATGCATTTTGTGCCATTTAAGGGAATGGGATAGAAAACAGAAATATTTAGGTATAACACTATAACGTAAAAAAAAAATTGTTTCCTGTGCGCATTTCTTGTGCATTTGACACGTTCCACATCATAATGGTTTTTCCGTGTTATTGAGTAATGGAACACCTAACTAACTAACTAACCAACAGCCGATGTTCAGAGGTTCTTCACAATCACCAGCACACGCCTGAGTTTAAACCACAGCTGCTACAATAAACAAGCACAGTGAATCCGCCTTACATGTGATGAAGAGGATGACACCTACCATTTGTTCTTCATTTGAGTTAAGAGTGTATTTCGCCTAATACTGAAGAGCTCGCCGGTCGAATGCAACACGACAACTATTAATACAGACGAGCTACAACGTTCTCAGGCAACTTTGTAACTTGCTACTAGACGCTCGTAACACCGTAAACTCTTTGTTTGCGCTGTATTATTAGTTGCCAATGTAACAGGTCTACTCATGTATAATTTTTAATGAATTTCTTCTAACGCACAGCGAAGTTTCGTAACGCCTCCGCGCAACTGGCTGCTGTTCAGATAACTAGCGTTACCAAGGCTCTGTTACAAAAATGCAGAACATTTGGAGGTAATTTCTACTTATACCAAGATATCTTAATACAGGCACATCTTATAAGCAGAAAAAGAGTTTCGAAATGCAAATTCTTTTTAAATCAATAGAACACTTATGGTACCTTGTTGCATACCGTCGATCATGGGATATACGTAAGTATTACATGAGAGCCATCTCCGCCCTCCTACATATTTTTCACTTATTCTTATAAGCGTTGTAAATAGAATAAAGCGCGAATGTTAAGATACACAATGTTCGTTCAGCAATTTTGGATTGCTAGGATTTCTTATATACATATAGGAGGGAAAAGTAGCTTGTGTGTTTCTGGAGGGTGGTTATAATTTAACTTTCGCGACTCAAAAGGGCCTTCATGAAAAACGAATAATGGTAGGACAAAGACACATTGTGGAAAAACATTTGTAAGGTCATGCAGAAGAGAAATAACGAATACACCATTGAAAGAAACACATCATAATTTCCAAGTGAGAGGGTTCAAATCTGGTGATCCTGGTGGTTACGCAGTTTGGAACGATTGGCCAGTTTGGTTTACTCTTGAAATAAGCCGACGTCAACTGCGCCATAAATTGCTGAAGAAGTTACTACTGCCGTGGTTAAGAACGCTGGGGCCAGCGTGCAATCATCAAGCAGTGCACGAGGTGTCACGGCAGCTCAACGTTCATGGTCCACCGTTCCAAAAGCGCAGCGAACAACTGTGAAATGGTAACCGTAAATGCTTCTCTTCACTCACCAACTTTTGCCACGTGACGCAGATATTCGAGTAAACTATGCTCTTAGGTTTCCTGGAAGGGTTGAAGCTGAGGGCATGTGGCCTTCAAACATTTCGTGGAGTGATGCAGCACACTGGGGCAGTGAACACTCACAACTGTTGCTTTTGTGGACAGTCACCGCCAACGAACGTTCATGGGGTTCCCCTGCATAGTGAACACGTCTTATGTGCCTTCACGGCACAGTTCATGACTGATGTTTCTTTGAGGAACTCGGACCTCTAGGACTTGGAAATGCAACGTGAACGGTACACATTACTGTGGTCTGCTTCGCCAACATGTGATCCCTACTCTGAGGGAGAGAGGCGCTTTTGGCTCAACTGTTTTGATGACGGATGGAGCTCCACCTCACACTGCTCGTGTGGTAATTCAGTTGCTTTGTAACGCATTTGGAGAAAACTGATTCGTTCTGGACTGCGTAACCATCAAGATCAGCATACTTGAACCCTCTCACGTGGAAACTAGAATGTGTTTCTTTCAATAGTGTATTCGTTATTTCTCTTTCACGCGTCCATAAAAACGTTTCCATATAGTTTCATTGTCCTACGATAACTCGTTTCTCACAGGGACCCTCTCAAGTAGCGAAAGTTTAGATGTAACCAGCCTGTGTTACAGCCTATTCTCGATCCTTACGTTCCGAACCCCTTTCGCAAAAAGACGTTTCTGCAGTGATTAAGAGCTTTCTTCGTAGGAACGGATAATAGTCGCAGTAACAATACAGTGCAGGTAAGTTTTGTTCTCATTTATCAAAACAGCCACCTCTTCTCCCTATCAGCGTAAATTCAACAGGTACAATTCCTATGTTAACGAAATGAAGTGGGCAGAAGTACAAGAAAGAAACTTCGTGTTGAGCTACTCCATGTAAATGTCAGGGATCTGCAAGGAATTATATCAATTCGAAAACCGAACTTTTCTACGAGCCTCTATAAAGGCGTGGCCTTCATGCAGTTCTAGCCACTATGCGAAGTGACAGCTGGCGATTACGTAGCAGGTGCGAAGAGAGCAGCGCCAGGACTCGCTCCTTATGAAGTTATCACTAAGCGCCTCGATTTTGGCTCTTCATCCAACTGGCAAGATTCGACCGTTTTATGTTAGTTTGCAGGAAAAATATTAACACAAGCGAACACGAAACGATATCCCTGAAGTGATGTTCGGAACTTTTCGGATGACATAATCGAGAACCTTGAACCAGTCTTACATTCAGAGCTCGGCTTTATAGTTCCGTAACGTTTCACTTTAATTTTGTAACACTCTTGTGGAGTGTACGACTGACGGCTTTTCTTGCTGAATCTATGAAAGCTGTGGTATGTGGTGATAAGGATTAAGCACATGCACAACAGGAATCTTATATCAGAGCTCATGTAATTTGTTGTAGTCTTCAATTCGCAAACTGGTTTTGCGCTGTTCCCCAGCACAGCGACTGCAACCTACATCAACATGAAATGCTTACTGTAGTAAAGTCTTAGTTTTCCTCTACAATTTTTGCCCCCCCCCCCCCCCCCCACCACCCACACACACATTCCCTCCGTTACCAAACCGTCTTATCCTTGACCCCTCACGATATGTCCTATCAACAGATCGATCTTTTATTCAAGTTGCACCACATAACTCTGTGTGTGTGTATGTGTGTGTGTGTGTGTGTGTGTGTGTGTGGGTTTTGCAGAATGTAGAAGTTTTGTGTAGACGTGCGCTGCGCGCAATCTTCAATTGGAAGTACGTGTTCTTTTAATAATTTCTATATCCGCTTTTAATTGATGATCTGTGCTGAACGCATTCCGACGCCAGCGCCCTCTAACTGCACACCCGTTGCGCAATTTGTCCCACACCCTGACGCCAGAGGTGCTAGCAAATTACCTGCTGCTCCAGCCCACGGCGGAACAGTATTACCTGTCAAACCGCAAACACTGCGATTTATTACGGTCGACAGCGGTTGCGCCAACACTCTCGCCTCCTGGAAGTCAGTTCCTTCAAGCGTACCACTGCTCCTGTATGGAAAACTGGGCACTTGCTCCACAACTCCGGCAAACTGAAGCCAATTAATACCCTAGACTCACGATTCTCATAGCGTTTTTGACACACGCACGAAGGGTTGATTACGAGAATGATCATGTATTTTGTTTATTTACACTTTCTTCTTCATGTAAGGGCCTACAACCTCAATGTATTGTCTAAATGAAGAAACCCTTTTAGCAACCGTATGCTGTCAGTTTTACTCCTTTAATGTACCATGCGCATAAATTACATTAGTGGCCAGTTTCGGCCTTAGGCAGTTTTAAAACGTCTGCAATATAAAAGGGCCGGCCTGGCAGCCGAGCGGTTCTAGGCGCTTAAGTCCGGAACCGCGCGACTGCTACGGTCGCAGGTTCGAATCCTGCCTCGGGCATGGATGTGTGTGATGATGTCCTTAGGTTTGTTAGGTTTAAGTAGTTCTAAGTTCTAGGGGACTGATGACCTCAGATGTTAAGTCCCATAGTGCTGAGAGCCATTTGAATTTTTTGCAGTATAAAACGAGAAGTACAGTTCAAATGGTTCAAATGGCTCTGAGCACTATGGGACTCAACTGCTGAGGTCATTAGTCCCCTATAACTTAGAACTAGTTAAACCTAACTAACCTAAGGACATCACAAACATCCATGCCCGAGGCAGGATTCGAACCTGCGACCGTAGCGGTCTTGCGGTTCCAGAGAAGTACAGTAGATAGGTAAAACACATTAGTGGACGATATTACGCTTGTGTGTTACAATTACTATTTAAATTATTTCAACGATATTGGTGATGTGTGTGTTACATTTAAAAATTTTACTTCGTATTATGTGGCGGTAGACATGTTCCCACACATACACATGTCGAGTGTTACAAATATAACCTTGCCCAAACCGATCGGCTTCAATCACAACTTTAACAACGCGTCATATAGGCAAAAACCTCACTAACATGTTACTTACTAGTCCTTGCACATTCGTTTAGCAGAAAGCCATGTACTTTTACGCGCTCTCTCTCATATATATATAACTGTTACAAATCACGAAAACCATGCATCATCCAAAAAGTATGTCAAGACCTGTCACTTTGCAGACAATGTTATTGCCAGAGGGAGCTGCAGTCACGTGATCAACGTCTTGCGTACATGTCGTTATTTCTCATTAAACTTCCTACATAATGGACTTTGACAACGCTTGTAAGCATTATAGGCATAATCAAACGTTCGTTATTGCTGCAATAACGCTAAGTGATCTTATTAAATCTTTTTTAAAAAAAATTGGTTTCAGTTTTCATATGCCGTTGCTGAAAATAGCTTCTATGCTTGTTATCATTACTTATTGTAAAAGCTCAAGATCGATGCGACCTGGGACTGTGGTTAAATGTAAGGACTGTTTTACTACATTGGCGAGGGACACTAATGTTGTGCCACTTACGTCATGACAATAGGCATGGACGCTGTTTTCAGCAATGACATATAAATATGAGGCCAATTATTAAAAAATTGGTATGTGCAAGACTATATTTTAACATTCGACACGTGAATGTGTGGAAACGTGTCTGTTCCCAAATAACACGGAGTAAATTTTTAAAAGTGACAAACACATCACCAATGTCAAGTAAGTAATTTAAACAGTAGTTGTAATATGCAAGCATTATGTTTTCAGCTAAGGTTTTTATCTATTTACTGTGCTTTCGCTATTACACTGCAGACGGTTAAAATCGCCTAAGGTCGAAACTTTCCAGTAACGTGATTTACATGTATGATGCACTAAAGGAATAAAACAGGCAGCCTACGGTGGTTAAAATGGTTCCATCATTTACGTACACTGTTTACGTCTTGTGAATATTCCGCAATATGTTTGTAGTGTCACGAATTCAGGCCCAAAATATAAACAAGAAACAAGCTGAATGTCCTGATTAAATCCGTATCCCGTACCGGACTGTAACTTGAACCTTCGCCTTTTACTGATAACGTTCTGAATACTATCTGAGCATGTCTCAAGGCCGACTCAGTTCCAATTCGGCAGCACCCTGCTCCACCTCTACCCAACACAGTACTGCAATATCACTTTCCGACAGATTAAAGCTGCGTGTCGTACTGGCATATTAAATAGCCAAACTGGTTCGGAAACGAGTTCTTGTCCTACAATTGAACTTATTCATCGCATGCTTTATCCTTTTTATAAAAACGCTACTCTATACAGACCTACGGACTGTATCCGAAATAGGCAGGTTATTTGGCGACCGCCTTTTTTCCCTGTTACTTATTGCATCTTTCAGCTTTGGCAGTGATTTTTGATTGCAAAAAATGCTGAACTGCAAGCGTTACTGAAGCCACGCTCACTGCGTTAAGTTACGACTGTCGCGCCACAACATGTCAGCTGTGATAGGGGCAAGAAGTACGGAAAGTGGAAGTGGCCTGTGGACATGCGCACCACGAGTACCGAAATTCTAGGTGGCAAACAGCCGTATCATTGTTTAGTGAGCGGCAGTTCAGGCTACACGTTGGGGCCAGCTGACATTCCTAGAAACTATTGCCACTTCTCGTAGGTCCAGGATAGCAGTTCAGATGTCGGAAGAGGGCAAGGACATACCACCTCCCATTCGGGAGGACGACGGTTCAATCCCACGTCCGGCCATCCTGGTTTAGGTTTTCCGTGATTTCCCTAAATCGCTCCAGGCAAATGCCGGGATGGTCCCTGTGAAAGGGCACGGCCGACTTCGTTCCCCATCCTTCCCTAATACGATGAGACCGATGACCTCGCTGTCTGGTGTCCTCCCGCTAACAAAGCAACCCAGACCAACTCCACAGGATTATACCTCGTACAGCAGTGTGGTATTCAAAGCAACCATATCCACCTTTACGCTTCAAGGAAAATTTTTCCATTATCTCTCCGTTGCATTTCTAATATCAATCCAGTGCTATGATGTATGTGATCTTTCACTACGCGTCCACTCTAGTATTTTTCTTTCCTGATACGGTAGTTACAGTCCGTCTACGTCGAACCGAAAGTGAAACAGTAGTGGTCAAGGCACAAGAGTCAAATCGACGTCCAGTCACGATTACCTAAGTCTACCTACGTCTTTCAATTCAAGTGAATGCTGGGATGGTTTCTTCGACATCGCCACGAGCTACTCCTTATGAACCATGCCAGTGCTTCAACTCTAGTGATGTCTTCGTCCACGTTCGACTTCATCGAGCATTCTGAGACTAATGGCGACAAATTTAGTATGGGGATTTCACACATAGAAGGTATTTCCACAACCCACGAGGTGTTTTCACGTCAGACTCGACTACACAACGAGATAGTTCACGGATTTATAGCGCAAATGAGCAACAAAACGCAGGCTTGAGCTGAAATGGAGCGGCTGGAAGGCTTCTATAAATAATCAGCAGAATGCAACCGCACCAAAGAGCAGCTAGGAAGCTAGTGACAAGGCGATGGGGCGTCGCCGGAGCCTACGTGTGTGTGGCTGTGTGTGTGGCGCGATGTGGGCCGTCGGCCTGCGGTCCCGTTAGCTGACACCGAAACGCATGTCCAGGCGCTGCGCTGCGCTGCGCCTGCCTGCCTCCTGCTGCCCGGGGCGCCACCACAACCCCCGTCTCTCGAGCACCGCGCTCCTACGGCGACGTTCCATACCTTGCACGACTCTTTACAGTCAAGCCAGACAAGCTATTCTGATGTCCCTCGGAAATACTAGCCATCGCCCTACAAGCAATATCGTCCGATAGCACAGTTCAGCTTCGGCCACAACATATTAGTTTTATGTGCAACTATGAAACTTCCTGGCAGATTAAAGCTGTGTGCCGGACCGAGACTCGAACTCGGGACCTTTGCCTTTCGCGGGCAAGTGCTCTACCAACTGAGCTACCCAAGCACGACTCACGACCCGTCTTCACAGCTTCAATTCTGCCAGTACCTCGTCTCCTACCTTCGAAACTTCACAGAAGCTCTTCTGCGAAACTGTTTATATACGTTCATCGGACGAAAGATTAGTCACCCCCTCTCTGAGTGGCGGAGTGTACATAGCACTGTATTACGCGTTATGTTTTCTTGCCGTTCCAAAAGCGTACTGAGCGCGGGAAGACTTAAAGTCATTGGAATATACATACCAATCCGTTGTATGGAATCGTACAGTTAAGATGGGTGGACGTGGAGAAGTGACACATTGGTAGAAATGAGCTACCGTATTTGGACGTGCCCGTGGCCACTCTGAATGAAGTTGTCCGATTACTTGGTGTACCTGGTACTGGAAGCAAATGTGTTGGTGAAGAACTTGTAGAGGGAGACCAAGGCTTGAGTACAGTAAGCGAGTGCAAATGGGTGTAGGTTGCAGTAGCTATTCCGAGATGAAGAAGCCTGCACAGGATAGACTTGCGTAGCGAGTTGTACCAAATCAGTCTGAGGACCACAGCACCACCTACGCGGACTGATAAAGCGTCTACAGGGAACGGCGACCACTCACAGCCCCGCACAACGGCTTAAGAACAGTGATCGTAAGAAGATCTAACCGACAGTGGTCGGAGACGGGTGTCAAGGTTTATCAGCGACAAATTGTTTCGAACCTGATGAGACGTGCTGCTGTCAGAGAACGCAGCTTCGCCTCATATGGATATCTGGAGTCCGATACCTCGCATGCTCCGCTGCTCACAGAGGCGCGTAAACAAGCACGTCTTCAACGGACAAAACAACACAGAAACCCGACGGAAGCTGACTTTAGTGTGTTTCGATGAGTCGCGATTTTGAGTCTTTCCAAATGCTGCAAGGCGTCGAGTGCTTCGACGACTCAATGAGCCGTGTAACCCTCAGTGTGTGCTGGGTACTGTACATGCTGGAACCGGTTATCTGATGTTTCGGTGGTGCTTTTCGTACCACCTATTCAGGTTGCCAGAAGTCTGCATTGTAAGCAGAACTCGAAACTTGTACAAAACTTTTTTCGGTTTTTTGTTCGCCGGCCGCTGTGACGGAGTGGTTCTCGGCGCTTCAGCCTGGAACCGCGCGACCGCTACGATCGCAAGTTCCAATCCTACCTTGGGCATGGATGTGTGTGATGTCTTTAGGTTGGTTAGGTTTAAGTAGTGCTAAGTTCTAGGGGACTGATGACCTCAGATGTTAAGTCCCATACTGCTCAGAGCCATTTGAACCATTTTTTGTTTTTGTTCAAATAAAGGGAAGGGAAACACCGTTCCAACATAATCTTCCGAGATGCCCAACGCATAGGACTCCCGCTATTTGAAATTTGGCTCAGACGTTTCCACCAAGTTAGTTAACTTCCCTACGAATCTTGTGTAAAACGAAGAGTACTCAGGACGTGCGAAGAGTAAATCCCACAAAAGCCTTTCAAGTCACTGCAAAGATCCGAAGAATGTTCAGAATGAGTAAGTTAAGCGCAACACACGGGACGAGGCAGCTATAGCTGATGCGCACCCAGACAAGACATCCGACGTCACGAGACAGACAGCGCCGTCGGCACGCGGCAGAAGCTGGTTAACGTGATTTTGCACTCTCGGCGCTGTCCAACGACAGTTGGATTTATTTGCCTCGCAAACCATACATTATACAATTTATTCACGAAAACGGGTGCGCATGGAATTCCTACGTTAGCTCTATTAAAACGCACATTTGCTTTACTGACCATGTACTAGTAATGCCTTTCTGTGTGTGGTATAAGTAAATAAAAACTTTAACATCCGCGAGTCTGTAATAATACAAAAATGAAAGCTGCATGCCCACTTAGTAAGGACAGCAGCTTATAACAGTCCATCATATCGAACAAACTCACTCCTGGTTGCACTGAAACGGCTTATTCTAATACCAAGTGAGTTATAAGGCGAAAATAGCTAAATATTACAATTCTTTAACCACCAATATGACAACAAATCGCACTATTAACAATTCGTTCTCGAGACATTCAACGTGCTTAGGAGGAGCATATACTAATCACGTGTAACGCGTAACACAACACCCATCCAATATAGCTTTCTGCTAAACACGACAAATACGGTATGGCGTCTTGATTTCTGCTTGTGACGTAGGGAGCGTTCTTGTTTCCTGTTGGTTCCACTTCACGTGGCACGTTGCCGAAATATCGCACAACTTATTTTGTGTTTCATGTGATAAAATGACTGCTCAACGTTAGCTCACTCGTCCCGTGTGCCGACGGCTTTAGTGTGTGTTAATCAGGCGCTCCTGAGGCCGGAAAGCTATTATAATGAAACTTAAGACGTGTGATTTGAAATTATGCCACTGCATATGGAAATACTGCGGGTGGAAAAAGTGTACAACGAAAGGAGATAAAACTATTGCTTTAAAAGATCATTTCAAATCTGTATATGACAAATGCAGTAATTCTTAACACTAAGAACATGTTACTTCATAGTCAATTCCAAAAGCTCAGAAAAACGCATCTTTAAAAAAGTCTTTCAGTACAAATAAAGATTGAGATACGTTGAATGGCTCTGAGCACTATGGGACTCAACTGCTGTGGTCAGAAGTCCCCTAGAACTTAGAACTACTTAAACCTAACTAACCTAAGGACAGCACACAACACCCAGCCATCACGAGGCAGAGAAAATCCCTGACCCCGCCGGGAATCGAACCCGGGAACCCGGGCGTGGGAAGCGAGAACGCTACCGCACGACCACGAGATGCGGGCGAGATACGTTGAAAGCTGATGTGCAAAAAAATTGACAAGTTGACTGCCCTTAAAGGTATCCGGTTTAATTTCGCGGTCTCGGGCTTCAAAGCTTAACGCAATTTATTACGCCAAACTAGCAATTAAGATAGAGATATTTCCTTTTTTATTTTCAATAGACGTATTTCCATTGTGTCTTGCAATCATTAGTGACGAAAGAAATTGGCGACAAAACTAATTTTGTTATATGAATTATTCAAACTCACAATTCAAGAAATGGTAATCGAAGAAATAATTGCGGTGCCTCCGACTCCAACTTCGGTTCCGATAAAATCAATTCCGTTACGTACCTAGTCCAAAGACATGAGGTCTGCAGCCTGGATTGGGCGCATCGTGCAGAGCTTCGAGGATATAAAACAGCTCTGAGTGAAGTCTTCATCGGTAACCATTGAGCAGCCTAGGAGGAGCAGTGGAAAATCAAATGGCTCTAAGTACTACGGGGCTTAACATCTGAGGTCATCAGTCCCCTAGACTTAAAACTACTTAAACCTAACTAACCTGAGGACATCGCATACATCCATGCCCGAGGCAGGACTCGAACCTGCGACCACAGCAGCAGCGCGGTTCCGGACTGAATCGCCTCGAACAGCTCGGCCACAGCGGCCGGCGAGGAGCAGGAGAGAAGGAAGTGAGAGACGAGCACCGGGTGGGACGGTAAGTCGGACAGCTGCTGTACGGCGGGCCCACATTGACGTCGACATCGACGTCTCCAGCGTCGGGCCACCGCGCTAATCGACTTCGTTCGCACCTTCCTCAGCAGCGGCTCCCCGTTACCGAGAACTCTGGAGCCCTGCGCCCCACACAGCAAAGGTTCTTCTACGCTGTTACTTCTGACGTTACCAGCTCCCAGACGACAGGTGATATGCGCTTGTTGTCAAAGGACATTTTACTTGTGAACGTATACATTACGCTGATGCAGTCAGAAGGGAAGATGCGTATATAATTGGTGCCCCATCAAATGTTGTACAGTAGCTACTTGTTTACATCAAACCTCGGTAAACTGAATCTCTCGTTAAATCGAAATAACTGTCTGGTCCTTTGAAAAACCCTCGATAAATCGAAGCGACTGTCATGATAGACCGCCAACAAACACTGTATAACATTAAAATTTCTTCGTCAATTGTTTTCCTTCCTCTCTCTACGTTCAACTCTTCACTACACTCATTTAACTACTTAAAAATGCATGATGTACTACAGTACGTAAATCGGAAGTAAAAATCATTTCAAAGAGGTACAAGCGTTTTTGTTTCTTGTAGAAAACAATCAGGTTATTGACGCCCTGAAATGTGGTGTGAAAAAATGAATGTAGGGTAACTATGTGGGATCCACAACTCACGTTGTCAACAATCCTGAAGCAGGAAGACTGGATCGTTGAAAATGTTTCAAATGAAGGGAGAAAGCAGACTCGGCACGGTACGTTCCTGCGTCTTGAAGAATACTTACGGAAATTCACTGCTCAGCGCAGAGGACAAAACATTCCTCTCAGACGTTACATGGTAAAAGGGAAGGCTAAGTCACTCGCTACATCTCTAGTTAGGGTGGTTAACTTCAGAAAAACACATAACATCAATTTTATAGGATTTGCGGAAAAAGTGCTTCCGTTAATAACAGTTTGCTCTACATAGAAAAAATGGACTAGAAAGACTGCGTTTTGTGAAGTATTTCTTGACCATTCAAAAATTACTAATTCGAACTCTAAATTACTCAAACTATTTTTGAGTTACTTTGAACTTCGAATTCGCAAGGGTCGGCTGATCTGTTTACTTTTATGTGACTATGTTTTGGATCACAGAAAGGTTGTTTGTTTCCAAAGACGTATCTGCTTGCGCTACTCAAAATGAGTGAACCGACATTTTCTTTGCTACAACAAGAAGGAAATATGGTATTTATGCGCCAAAATAACAAATATATTTCAGACACATTCAATTACATACTTTTTTTACAAAATCTGACAAACACACACACACACACACACACACACACACACACACACACACACACACACTGAATACAATAATTTGTGTGTTGTCGTTGGGATGGTTTAAATGGCGCGTCGCCCAGAAGTTTAGTCCAGTCCATAAAAAAAGGAGCTCCACCAAGGCAAGCGGTACGTGATGTTTCCTCCACTCTCAATAGACACCTGAGTAAACTTACAGGCGGCGCACCGTTCAAACCGTCGTAACAACAACACAAACATTTCTGCAATTAGTCAGATCTAAAACAGAAGTGTTTGTGTGTATGTGTGTGTGTGTGTGTGTGTGTG
This sequence comes from Schistocerca americana, assembly GCF_021461395.2. NCBI lineage: Eukaryota > Metazoa > Arthropoda > Insecta > Orthoptera > Acrididae > Schistocerca > Schistocerca americana. The sequence continues at coordinate 380,502,330 of NC_060122.1, read as the reverse complement.
TGTGTGTGTGTTATTCTGGAATTTAAAAAAATGTCAGCAACACACTACCTGTCTGAACTTCCACATTAAAGTCGCGGCTGTCACAGTTAGGTGGAAAATATAAATGTTTCCCACTATCTACCGCAGATCTCGTTCTCTTAGTTTTAAATGATTATTTCCTCATCAAAATTATGTTTAGCTGTCCATTGACTTCCAATAGGTACGAAATGATACAAATTGTCTTTTCATTGCATAACCACAATTGTTCTCCACTCTCAATATTTCCGGTATCGTGAAACCATGAAATGTAATTTTTATATGTTGAACAACATAGCTGTTGTTTCTTAGGAAAATTGCAATAATCCAGTAATGCTTTAGAAAGCAGCAAAAGAGGAAATTATTTAGTCTTTATGTCTGATAGAGCAAAAACAGCGTTTTTACGATTCCAAACCGAGTTTTTGCTACGCAGCGGAATGTACGCTGGTAATAAACTTTCTGGTCAGACCCATTAAAACCAACTGCTGGACTGTGTGTCGATTCAGCTTCCCGAAAATAGTTTTCACCTGTCAGGGAGTTTGTGTACGTACGTACGTACGTTACTCGGCACTTTTAGGCCTACAGTGTGGTTTCATAAAGGTTCGTACATCAAAGAAAGATAAAAAATTTCATTTCTTTCGTTTCCAACAATTAACATTTCTGCAACATAATGGTGTGGTTTCCTCATCCATGAACCACTGCTGATGCACACATATTTTCCCCACAGTAAGAAAGACATTCACTACGTGTGAAACGCAAATATGGCCATCTGAAAATGAGTACTTGCGATAAATTACAAAAACAGGCTACGAAAACAGAATGCAAGGTTGTGACAGCTGGCTCACAGAGTCGTCTCAACTTCACACAAAACTAGGACTTATGGTGCAGATTTCTTCTAATCGTATTGTCAGATTAATTAATGCACCTGCGGAGGTAATTAAGGTCCTTAAAAGTCGTATCGACAAAGAGGCACTGAGGTGTCTTTCTTTACATGAATATTCCACTGCTTCGTTGTAGATATGGACATACGCAATGCTCCTCTCTTTATAAAGTGGTTGGGAGAGGAATAGCGGTAGAAGGAGGGGTTGTCGATCTTATTTCGTCTCGTCTGGTTTCGCAAACAAATATATGTCTGATCCTTAGTCAAGCACACAACTTGCTTGCTGTCGTATTCGCTTAGGACATGCGAATGTTGGCCCAAAAGTATCTGCGAGGGACGAATGGAGGCGACGACACTAAAACTATATACACTCCACGGATGCTACCTACCTATTGATACTGGATACAGACGGGATTATGTGCGTGTCTTGCACATCCTGAGACGCCTTTTCTTGACATTTCTAGTGACACTGAGCTGTATACGCCAACATTACCAACAACAAATACAGATTCAATACATCTTCATTTATGGCGAGAATGTTATACTTCCTCTTTTATAAAATTGATTATGTTAGCTATTACGAGATACCTTACTTACTTTATTTTCACTATCTTTTTAGTGTTATCATCTATTCCTAATAATATCTGGTAATATATATCTTACAGGGCACGAACCTGAGATTGTCAGTATTTCAGATCATATAACAGCGGTCTAACTGCGAAACCCCCTAACGTTTCTAGTCAATACAAGTTGCAGGACACTCCAAAGCAAGCCAGTCGCTGTACGAAATGAAACGAGCACCCAACTGAAAGCATTTGGAGCAGAGGTAAAAACACTCAACAGCGGACACTGATGTCACAGATCGATACCTAGGACCACCAAGGCGGCCAATCTGCTTACTGCTACCGACATCTCTACAGGTTACGGACTCCATCTTATTGCGCTCGCTGTGACGCAACACCACAAGCTCCCTCGTCACTGACGTGATAACACTTTCACAACTGAAGGACGCATTCCTTGAAATAAACATGAGCCACCAGCAATGAAAGCTGTTTATATCCACTCAAAATTACTGAACTTTTGTAGGAAAAAAAAGGCAGCTGTAGGGGAACGAAGTTTCTTCGAGTGACAGTAATGGTGCTACAGGAAGCAACACGTCGCTCTTAACGAACAAAATCCTTTCTTCCAGGAGTGCTAGTTCTGCAAGGTATGCAGGAGAGCTTCTGCGAAGTTTGGAAGGTAGGAGACGAGGTACTGGCGGTATTAAAGCTGTGAGGACGGAGCGTGAGTCGTGCTTGGGTAGCTCAGTTTGTAGAGCACTTGCCCGTGAAAGGAAAAGATCCCGAGTTCGAGTCTCGGTCCGGCACACAGTTTTAATCTGCCAGGAAGTTCCAAAATCCATAGATGTACAGGTAACTTCGGGTGTACCCCATGGGAACGTAACGCGTCGGTAGCTCTCTGAGGCCGTTCGCTGATGAAGCGATTTTCTATAAGAAAGTAGCAACGCCAGAAGAGAGTAACAATTTACAAAAGAACTGCGTTGCACTGATAAAGGGTGCAGGGACAGGGAGTTGAACCTGACGCAAAAAAATTAGCATACCGCGCATACATAGGAAAAGAAGTACACTACTGTACAGCTACACTGTTGATGACAAATTGCTGGAAACAGTCGCAAAATATCTAGGAGTAACTACCCGCAGCAACCTTAAGTGGAATGACACACAAAAGAAATGGTAGGAAAAGCAGATGCCAGACTGACATTCATAGGAAGAATCTTAAGGTAGTGTCTTACAAGGCGGTTCTTCGACCGGTTCTTGAGTACTATGTTCATTAATGGACCTTTCCCAGGTGCGACTGATAGAGAGAGAGAGAGAGAGAGAGAGAGAGAGAGAGAGAGAGAGAGAGAGAGTTGTTCATCATAAGAATAAACCTGATGTAAACAAACACAAACGCGATGACTGCTCAGAAGCCGTAGCACACGTACACTGGTGTTGTTACGCTCTTGGAAGTAGGTCCTACTTATGTATTAGATATCTTATTACTAAGTTAAGTTAAATGAAACTTTTAAGTCATTCAAATGTATTAAAAGCCATCAAAGTTTCTCTTAATCACGCTTTAGCTACATAGTGTACAGTCACAGCCTCTGCAGCGTTGTGCTCCGATTGTCGCGCTGTTAATGCGCAACATGAAAATGGCTGAGGCTGCTTTCTGTTCCGCAGTGAAACAAGCGCGTGGGACACGGTTAAACAGTGCCCAGAAATAGGCTGTTCTGAATGTTTTTCATGTATTTACGGAGAGAATTGGCTTTGAAGTTTTCACAGTGGTGTATATATGCAGTCGATACTGAAATCCCTCACTAAACATTTGGTGTAGTCTGTAGCGTAATGGAATGTGAAGCAAACGCGATTATTCATTCGTACGTTCGTTCGAATCTTCTCAGTAACATTTTTTCTCGCGCTCAATTTGAAGTATCTACATCCCATAATTATAAAACTCATCATCAATTTTTATGAATAATGCACGTCCTCTTGTTTCTAATTACATATTGGGAGCGAAATTCCTGTTTCAATTTCAAATACAAATTCCATTACAAATACAAATTCTTAATTATCGATGTTTTATTAAAGACCGTTCATAAATTAAGAAAATATAAGTTTGATTTTTTAAGGCAAGAAATCCTCTTTATTAGGACTGTGTCCATCGTTTTATACCACAGAGGTACTTAAGTATCGCAGAAACATGAAAAACAACCATTTTCACAGCTCTTTTTTTTTGTGACAGAAAGACCATTGTGCGATGGTCATGGCAACGTTAGATTGCAGGGCAATCCGTTTATAAATTGTATCGTTCCTTTCAGTGCCAGTATTTGGCCGGTAAGGTTAGGAGAAATGTAGTTCCTAAACACCAGTCGTCGATTAGATTCCAAACCTTTCCGCAGTGTCTCGTCACATGTGACACTGTTGATGGTGATCCATCCATCGGGTGCGGACGTTACGCTCGGCGGCCGCTTTGTACTCTTCGAGAAGAGTACGCCAACCCCTTTCCTCCATCCGTACCAGCAAAAGCGTAACAGTACACTGTGCAAACACTCATCGCAGCCATCCACGCTCTTGACGCGTTTCAACAGAGGACTTCTGAACAGGTCATCATCGACATGGAATTGGTAAGGCAGAAGACACGTACGGCGTACACGGGCGTGGGCGGGTGCACCGGTCGGGTGTGACGGTGGTCAGTGCTAGGACACGAGCCGCGGCGCTGCGGTTCGTTCACTCGGTCGCTGTTACTCATCAGACGCCAAGGTCACGCGAACAAAGGCGCTCCATCTGCCGAGGAAACTGCGCGGCCCGTGGCTCGGCACCAGAGGATGTCGCGCGCCCGGTCCACAGCAAACCGCCGCGGGAAACGCCCACCGACAAAGAGGACGGCCCTGTCGCTTGTAAACACGTGCTGCCCAAGTACCCTCTGCTGGACTCTGCTGCTTCTTGGAGCTGTTTCCTTTGCTGTTATGACAGTATCGAGGGAGCAATAAAAAGTCCGATTGGGATTAAAACTCAATGAATCAATACAAACAGTTATTTGCCACTGCTTTTTACGAACCTACATCTGTGATGGCTGAGAGTGGAGCAGGAGACGGACAAATCATAATGCCACGCAACCTTTTCCTTCCAGTGCACTATTTTGCCGGTACGCTGTCCTGTTTCAAGTGTATCCCGCAGTGTAGGCATGCTATGTTAGGTTATAAAGAACAAGTCGTACATTTCCAAATCGTCGGTTTCCGTTTGTAGCCAGGAATGGGTAATCCATGACCCACTGACACTTATTTAATGACACAAGCAACAGAGCAGCAAAGACGGGTCTTAGATGATACAGTGTAATCAAATCAATTACGCTTCAATTGTGAAAGTACTCCTGTGCATTGTTTCCGAATACGACTGCATCGGTAAGATGACTGTCAGACAATAACTCTTGATGTTTCTATTGTTTAAGATGAAAAGCATTAATACTTACACAATTTGACGACAGTGTGTTTAGATTGCCGAACATTGCTATTATTATCTTTACAAAATATTATGAGACGAATGCGGGTAACTTACACTTGTGATAACTGGGCGTGGACGAAATCAGATGGGTTGAAACTAAAACTCTTATAGATACATTTTGGTGAACATTTTGAGGAAGATATTTGGAGGAACCCATCATATAACAGAAGTGTATGACATCATGCACAAAATGGAAGGTAGGAGACTTCGTCGGATTGGACACCCACTTCGAACTCAAGAAGAACGGTAAATGCACCAGATGTGTACAGACATCGAAGGACGGAGGGCAAGTGCCAGGACAGAACTGCCAGACAAAGCATAGCAAATGAACGGCTAAGCGTGTTCATAGCTGATTAAGAACAAAAACTACCTTTCATAAATACCAAATGTTTTATCTGCCACAAAGACAACGGTTTAAGAAGAAGCGCTCTTAAAAGAAAACGCAAAAACATGAGGAATATTAAATCCAGTTTCAACCGTATCATATTAGTTGTTCGCCAATTATACAGTTACTGGCCTACATACATCAAGTACACTCAAAATCTCCTGAAGTTGAGGTACACGGGCTCTTATTAACCATAAACATAAAATATGTATTACTTTCATCTCATAACTGGATATATTTGAGGTCAAACCACCTGTTCAAGCCGGCCAATGTAGCCGAGCGGTTCTAGGCGCTACAGTCTGGAACCGCGCGACCGCTACGGTCGCAGGTTCGAATCCTGCCTCGGGCATGGATGTGTGTGTTCTCCTTAGGTTAGTTAGGTTTAAGTAGTTCTAAGTTCTAGGGAACTGATGACCTCAGAAGTTAAGTCCCATAGTGCTCAGAGCCATTTGAACCATTTTGAACCACCTGTTAAAGCAATTGTTGTGTTCCTGTCATAGCTTATACAACCATTATATATATAACGTTTCTGACACATCGTAAGCACTGCTCACTAGCCCGTCCTCGCGCCACGGAAGACATTTACTCGTATGTTTCGATGCCGTATCACGAGCGGTGTTACATTAATTTCTCGTCTGAGACCCTGATGGTTCAAATGGCTCTGAGCACTATGGGACTCAACTGCTGAGGTCATTAGTCCCCTAGAACTTAGAACTAGTTAAACCTAACTAACCTAAGGACATCACACACATCCATGCCCGAGGCAGGATTCGAACCTGCGACCGTAGCAGTCTCGTGGTTCCAGACTGCAGCGCCAGAACCGCGCGGCCACTTCGGCCGGCTGAGACCCTGAAAGGATGAACGCCACAGCCGGGCCATTACTTTCACCGATCGCTACTTATTGTTCAACTGTGGTCACTCTCCTTCCATGATAAACGGAACTATCCCACAACGACGAAACTGATTCACCCAGGTGGGGGAAGATCCTATCTTTCGTGCTGCACCTGCAAGTCCATTTCCCTGATTCTTAACGTGCCATAATACTCTGCAGCGTGAAGCCTCTTTCCCTGTGGTGCCTTTTTCTGCCTCCCTTGATTCATTGCTTAAAGCACAGATCCCTAAATTCCAGCTTGCGTTTCTCGATACGCTTAACTATCCAAATGATATACGTGTGAAACGTATAGGTCCCAAAGCCAGGTTGAAGGACAGTGTCCTTGTTAAGCAACGATCCACTTAGGAAAACTTTTGTTCCTGTGACATTTTTGCATATACTGACTGTAATCACTCCCGGGTCAACTGTAGTGTTGTTAAACGAAAGAACAAACATAGAAGCCAGACGATGGAAAAAAAAAATCTATTGAAATACATACCTCTACACGGGCGTCAACGGTGAACCGAAAGCTCAACCAAAGTGGTACATATCCACACTGTATGAACACACAATCGTCTGGTGAAGTGCTGTTCGCCACGAATAAATAATTTCTAAAGTAACAATTGAGGTTGTTGTACTATCAGAGAAGACAGACAGTGTCTACCAATACGAGATCTGCGCGGGTGCAGATATCGGCAGTAACACTAATTTTGTGGTTAAAAGTTACAAGAACAGTGTCAGTTTCGTCCAATTCCATTAAGAGATAGGTACCAATACTACTGTTACGTGAGTCATTATTTTTACGCGTTATGGACTGAGTGCTATTATTCGCAGTTACAGGTGCATCCTACGTCCAGCGTACCAGCATTTGCCTTACGTCTGAGCGTTTCCAAAAAAAATGGTTCAAATGGCTCTGAGCACTATGGGACTCAACATCTTAGGTCATAAGTCCCCTAGAACTTAGAACTACTTAAACCTAACTAACCTAAGGACATCACACACACCCATGCCCGAGGCAGGATTCGAACATGCGACCGTAGCAGTCCCGCGGTTCCGGACTGCAGCGCCAGAACCGCTAGACCACCGCGGCCGGCTGAGCGTTTCCCGTCCAGTTTATAATAAGAAAGGTCGTTCACGCACAATTCCCGAGAGCTGCCACAATGATACGTGAACATTGTTCTACGACGGAACATCCATTGGAATCTTCGCTTAATGGACTGACTCCTGTTTGTCCTCACACGTTACATAAATAATGTTAGATACAACATCAGTGAATCTGTCAACGTTTCCATTACATATATTTACAACGTTTATTACGCTATAAACTGTAGCACGTACACACTGTTTAATATGATAGTGACTTTACGTAATTTCATTTCTCTTATCTGCGCAAACGTACCAATAGCACTGTTTTCTTATTACACTGTGTTTAATCGGATATTGTCGGCTGGAAACTCGCTTTCGCTGTTCCTTTCTATACAAAGTCTATACTTATTTTAGTTTTCTCAGATTTTGGTACCAAGGGAGTGTATATATTCGCATTTCACCAACGCCGAACTGCAAACCAACAATTACCACATACGTCATACAGAGTCACATAATAAAATGCTTACCAGCAGCTGTCAATAACAAATCAAGCTGAATTGAGAGATAGCAGAGTGCTGTCTGGCTGCATATGTCCGGCCACCCCACCGCTGTCTGACAAACAAATCTGTGCTACTCAGTAGGCGCAAACGTTGCGCAACATCTCGGTACGGCGCGTCGACTGTCAAAGCAGAAAACAGCATTTCGTCGGCCTAGTGGCGAAAGCGGTTTCGAAACGGCTGCTCACACAAAGGGCCTTTGTGAAACTCACTCGGACGTGCGATTCGCATTATAACCGCAAGTGGCAGCTACTTCATTCACAAAGCCGTTTATTTGAAAACACGTATTTTGCAAAGACGAGCGAGGTAAACAACTGAAATATAAGTCTTGGCGTCTTCTCGAAGATGTTTGCACATGAGATCCAACAGGCAGAATATGCCTTGAACAGCGATATGAACCAAGAAAGACAACGGACTGATTCTGAAATATTGGGATACATGTTATAACAATTGCAACAACGAAATTGCACGTTTGAGATGATCAATCAGTTGTATGTGTTAGTAACAACATTGCAGTTTTCAAAATAAAAAATGTATGAATATGGTATTTTATTGTTTTTTCATCACCTCTCGTAGGTTCTTTAGTAACATCTGCGCACACAGTGAAGACAAAGCACATACCCGCACAATCATCTATGACTACGGGGAAAAGTGCGAGCCAACGAAATTCCGTAAGAGTCGAAAATATACAGTGATTCCTATACAACTTGGTCTCGCCTAATGCATTTAAGGAGAACACTGAATAACTCCTGCCACAACAACTGTTGAGACTTTCATCTTCTTCTTTTCATCACCTCATTACCAGAGGTTACATGGATCTTTATGTCGGATGACCAAAAATCTGAAAAAATAATCAAAATAATACATTGCAGCTTCAGGCGCTTATATTTCATCGTCAACAGAACGCCTTATTGTAAAAACAATTCACTACTTCCTGACATGTGAAAAAAAGGAAAAAAACTTCAATAAGAATAACATTGCCCAATACATACAGTACGTCGTCATAAGGTTTAAGGTAAGTATTAGTGCAAAAACGAGCGAGTAGTTTCCTGTCTGGTTAATAATCGTAACTCACCTATAGAGAAATTTAAATAATTACGCATATTTCGTTTACAGATGACTTGCTGAAGGTAAGTTGTGAAACAGGTACCCCGCACTGAAGTGGTGACATATTTAACTAATTTTACTGTTTGGAGCGCAATGTCCATCACTGGATGACTGCAGTACATTAACGGAGGGAATGACCCCTGATCATCTATTGCATTTCGTTAAGGTCTTGTAATAATACATAATTTTAAATGATGATGCTTCGGAATACCACTGATGGTTTAATCCCCACTTACAGTGAAATTTTCCAGTGCTTTTCCAAAAAATTATGTTTCTATCCCGGCCAAATATGATACCAGGTCAGCCGGCCGGTGTGGCCGAGCGGTTCTAGGCGCTACAGTCTGGAACCGCGCGACCACTACGGTCGCAGGTTCGAATCCTGCCTCGGGCATGGCTGTATGTGATGTCCTTAGGTTAGTTAGGTTTTAGTAGTTCTAAGTTCTAGGGGGCTGATGACCTCAGATGTTAAGTCCCATAATGCTCAGAGCCATTTGAACCATTTTTGTACTATGAACCGCAAACGTGATACGTACGAGTTTCCACATATGAAGACAACAATAAATCTCCAAGGCACCAGAACAACTCAGGAGCTGACACATCGCAAGCACCACGCCTAAAAAATGTCAAAGTACTGGGAGAACGCACTTGATAATGGAAATTATTCTCATGAGCGCGTCCTGTGGAATATAAACAAAGAAATCACGGCTGGCAAATACGGTTCGGTAATTTTAAAAATTCATAATTTTTTATCTCCAAATACTAGACATTAAAGCACAATGTCTACATTTAAGGGATAGAGAAGCGATACATTTCACGCAGGGCATGTAACCACGGCAGTTTTTTGTCGCAGTAAACAAGAGACAAGGGGCCTTTGTGTGGCGGAGAACAGCACTGTGCGTGTCACCCCACGGGGGCCTATTTCGGGAGATCGCGGCGTGTCGGTCCGGCAGCTAGCTGGCTGGCTAGCTGTGTGGGGCGGGAGTAGCAGAGGCGGCGTTGTCGCTGGCTGCGCCGTGTAGTGCTGTTCTGTGCGGGCAGCATGGCGCGGGCCGCGAGCAGGCCGAGCGCTGCCGACCGCTACCGAGCGGCCCCGAGCGCGAAACGGGCACAAGGCCGCCCTGCGCTCGTTTGCATCGCGGCGGCTGTCGAGCCTCGCCGCTGCCGACTGGGTGACCGGCGCATCCCGTCTCCTCACCAGCCAGCGAGAGCGGGTCGAGTGCGGCACGCGAGGCCGACACTCGGCTCAGTCTACCGCCGTCGCTGACGTCATTCGCCTAGCGAAATAAGGTAGTTTTCGACAAGACACATGTTGTTGTTGTTGCTGTTGTGGTCTTCAGTCCTGAGACTGGTTTGATGCAGCTCTCCATGCTACTCTATCCTGTGCAAGCTTCTTCATCTCCCAGTACCTACTGCAGCCTACATCCTTCTGAATCTGCTTAGTGTATTCATCTCTTGGTCTCCCTCTACGATTTTTACCCTCCACGCTGCCCTCCAATACTAAATTGATGATCCCTCGATGTCTCACAACATGTCCTACCAACCGGTCCCTTCTTCTAGTCAAGTTGTGCCACAAGCTCCTCTTCTCCCCAATTCTATTCAATTCCTCCTCATTAGTTATGTGATCTACCCATCTGATCTTCAGCATTCTTCTGTAGCACCACATTTCGAAAGCTTCTATTCTCTTCTCGTGTAAACTATTTATCGTCCACGTTTCACTTCCATACATGGCTACACTCCATACAAATACTTTCAAAAACGACTTCGTGACATTTAAATCTATACTCGACGTTAACAAATTATTCTTCTTCAGAAACGCTTTCCTTGCCATTGCCGTTCTACATTTTATATCCACTCTACTTCGACCATCATCAGTTACTTTGCTCCCCAAATAGCAAAACTCCTTTACTACTTTGTCTCATTTGCTAATCTAATTCCCTCAGCATCAACCGATTTAATTCGACTACATTCCATTATCTTTTGCTTTTGTTGATGTTCCATCTTATACCCTCCTTTCGTCCATTCCGTTCAGCTGCTCTTCCAAGTCCTTTGCTGTCCTCTGACAGAATTACAATGTCATCGGCGAACCTCAAAGTTTTTATTTCTTCTCCATGGATTTTAATAACTACTCCGAACTTTTGTTTCCTTTATTGCTTGCTCAATATACAGATTGAAAAACATCGGGGAGAGGCTACAGCCCTGTCTCACTCCCTTCCCAAGCACCGCTTCCCTTTCATGCCCCTCGACTCTTATAACAGCCATCTGGGGGGTTCTGTACAAATTGTAAATAGCCTTTCGCTCCCTGTATTTTACCCCTGCCACCTTCAGAATTTGAAAGAGAGTATTCCAGTCAACATTGTCAAAAGCTTTCTCTAAGTCTACAAATACTAGAAACGTAGGTTTGCCTTTCCTTAATCTTTCTTCTAAGATAAGTCGTAGGGTCAGTATTGCCTCACGTGTTCCAACATTTCTGCGGAATCCAAACTGATCTTCTCCGAGGTCGGCTTCTATCAGTTTTTCCATTCGTCTGTAAAGAATTCGCGTTGTATTTTGCAGCAGTGACTTATTAAACATGTACCTCTTGCAAATCAAACTGGAGACATTATGCGTGAATTACCATTAATCCCGTTGTAAACATTGGGCTTATATATAACTGCCGGCCCCTCCCCCTCCTCACCACCAAGTGCACTACTGTACGGAAGGCAGCACTACTATTTTATTCCAGAGCAACAGTGATTGAAATGAGCACCTGCCAATATTGTAATGGTATGAGAGGATCACTGCTGCCAAGGAGACCCAATCCCTGATCAACAGAGGCAACCGGGTTCTTTCCACGATTCTCTACGTAGGCAGAAACTTACCTCGGGCTGATCCCTGCCAACAGTGCAAAATCTAGTATAATGCCTGTTCTCTGGAGTTCACAGGTTCGTATGAAGTATCATTCACTAATTGAATCTCAATCTAAACTAAAAGTGTATAAAAAATTAACATACCACTTGGTAGGACAACAAAGGAGCGACAAAGTAAACATAGTATGAACAATTTTAGCGGGCCAGGATCTCAACATCAAAGAGACATGGTAGTGAGACTGAACTGCAACAGATACTCTAGACTTCTAAATATACTCTGACGTAAAACAAACTGTAACTATTAACTCATTAAAAACAAGTTAGGAATCACCTTTATTAGTATGTATACACTCCCAAAACCGAGATTCCTGGCTCGTTGAAGAGAGAAATGTACATTTTTTTCTAAAATGTATTAAATCAATTATACTGTACATTTCCTTAAAAGGGTTGATTATTTTTCTCTTAGAACGGCCTCAGAGCCTGTCGAATGATTCCGCTGCAAAATTTGTTTGGCAATTGTGATAAACAGTACTCCTCTAGAGTAGGCCTATAAATGAACTAGACTTGTTTGTGTAAGTTTAGTGCGTTGACAGCTTTTTATTTTCATAATCCAGCTTAAGCCACCAAGGGAAATGACGACACTCGCAGTATTTCGCCAAATTCCAACGTACAACGATAACTAAATCCGATAGGCGTCATATTGAGTACATTATCAAAACAAAAACAGACCAAGATGGTAAATATGTTAGTGCTATTATGCTCACAGACTTGTCATTTACTGACCAAAAGAATTAAATGCCTTTACATCGAGTGAAATGAATAATCGATAGGGATGGTGTTAACGAAGACAGTGGCAGCAATTCGCCCCTAAACGCTACGTCTTACATCGTACATTCTAACCTAAAGCAAGTCCGCAACACGTTCAACGATGCTGCCATCAATACAAGGTGGATTTCATTATCATACCATGCTGCTATTGCCGGCCGGGGTGGCCGAGCGGTTCTAGGCGCTACAGTCTGGAACCGCGCGACCGCTACGGTCGCAGGTTAGAATCCTGCCTCGGGCATGGATGTGTGTGATGTCCGTAGGTTAATTAGGTTTATGTAGTTCTTAGTTCTAGGGGACTGATGACCACTGATGTTAAGTCCCATAGTGCTCAGAGCCATTTGAACCATGCTGCTATTATTTTCCAGCAACCACTTCGTCCTAGAAATACATCCTTTGCAATATTTGTAACATTATCCCTGTCATGATAACAAAATTCGTACTAGAGCGGACGGTAAAACTTGATTTCCTGGTTTTCATGAGCAGTCGCCTTAAACGTAGGGTTATCTCAGCACGCATCTAGGCCTCATTCAAACTTTTATTGCCGGCCGGTGTGGCCGAGCGGTTCTAGGCGCTTCAGTCCCAAACCGCGCGACCGCTACGGTCGCAGGTTCGAATCCTGCCTCCTTAGGTTAGTTAGGTTTAAGTAGTTCTAAGTTCTAGGGGACTGATGACCTCAGATGATGTGACCCATAGTGCTCAGAGCCATTTGAACCATTTTCTTGACACTGATGCTCACAAATTAAGGAAAATGCTAATACATGGTGAAACAACGCTCTGGTGGGCAGTTTGCCGGTTTAAATCGCCTTGAGGTATGACGACACGGTGTATGTGACCTGCGCTCGGCGCACAGTGGCGCGTGTTGGCGCATGAAACTTTCGTTGTGACTACGGTTTCCACCTATGAATTACGAACAGTGCTACCAGTTGTGCCACGGGGTATCTGATAAAAGCACCACAGAAAGGGACGGAGCTGGTGGAGAACCGCGTCTTACCCTGACACAAAGGAAATACACACTGGATGAGGCAAGACATTATGACCACCTGCTTAACAGCTTGCTTCCGTCTTTGACGGGTTTGAACCGTCGTCCTCCCGAACGCAAGTCCAATGTGCTAAACACTGCCCCACCCCGCTCGGTCGTACGCAGGAACGAGTGCCTCCGTAGCGTGGTAAGGTTACCACATCGATGGTACCAATGAAAACGTCGTAACTCCATCTTATTAAATTTTGCAGGTGGAGTAAAAACGGTTCCTTAAAAAAATAACACAAAGTGATACAGAAGTTACTACATTTGTAGCTGTATAGTAGAAGGCTAGTTATTGACACATTACAGAAAACCATGCTCTTTCTAACTCTCTTTGATTATGGAGTTACTGTTTACTGGAATTCAGAGTTTTCATAGACGAGCTTTTCATTTTGCCTATGTATTGGCGGCGACTCGTTTCAGAGACCCTTTCCGATTCACACTCAGTTTTGGAATTTTTTGCGAAACGAACCGTTTTTAGTATACAAGAGATACACTGAAGCGGCAAAGAAACTTGTATAGGCATTCTTATTCAAATACTCAGATATGCAAACAGGCAGAATACGGCGCTGCGATCGGTAATGTCTATATAACGCAAAAGTGTCTGGCGCAGTTGTTAGATCGGCTACTGCTGCTACAATGGCAGATTATCAAGATTTTATTTTGAGCGTGGTGTTATAGCCGGCGCCCGAGTGATGGGACAAAGCATCTCCGAGGTAGCGATGAAGTGGGGCTATTCCCGTACGACCATTTCATGAGTGTACCGCGAATAACAGGAATCCAGGCCGGCCGGTGTGGCCGTGCGGTTCTAGGCGCTTCAGTTTGGAACCGCGTGACCGCTACGGTCGCAGGTTCGAATCCTGCCTCGGGCGTGGATGTGTGTGATGTCCTTAGGTTAGATAGGTTTAAGTAGTTCTAAGTTCTAGGGAATTGATGACCTTAGAAGTTAGGTCCCATAGTGCTCAGAGCCATTTGAACCAGGAATCCAGTAAAACGTTAAATCTCCGGCATCGCTGCGGCCGAAGAAAGATACTTCAAGAACGTGACACAAGTACAACCCTTCCGCAAATTGCTGCAGGTTTCAATGCTGGGCCATCAACAAGTGTCAGCGTGCGAACCATTCAACGAAACATCATCGATATGGGCTTTCGGAGCCGAAGGCCCACTCCTGTACCACTGATGACTGCACGACGCAAAGCGTTCCGCCTCGTTTGGGCCCGTCGACATTGGACTGTTGATGCCTGGAAACATATTACCTGGTTGGACGAGTTTCATTTCAAATTTTATAGAGCGGATGGACTTGTCCTCATGAATCTGTGGACCCTACATGCCAGCAGGGGAATGATCCAGCTGGTCGAGGCTCTAATGGTGTGGGAAGTTGAAAAATGGCTCTGAGCACCATGGGACTTAACTTCTGAGGTCATCAGTCCCCTAGACTTAGAACTACTTAAACCTAACTAACATAAGGACATCACACACATCCATGCCCGAGGCAGGATTCGAACCTGCGACCGTAGCGGTCGCGCGGTTCCAGACTGTGGCGCCTAGAACCGCTCTGCCGCCCCGGCCGGCCGTGTGGGAAGTGTGCAGTTGGAGAGATATGGGACGCTTGAAACGTCTAGATACGACTCTGACAGATGGCACGTGCTTAAGAATCCTGTCTGGTAACCTGCACCCATTCATGTCTATTGTGTCTTGCAACGGAGTCGGCCGGTGTGGCCGAGCGGTTCTAGGCGCTTTAGTGTGGAACCGCGCAACCGCTACTGTCGCAGGTTCGAATCCTGCCTCGGGCAAGGATGTGTGTGATGTCCTTAGGTTAGTTAGGTTTAAGTAGTTCTAAGTCTAAGGGACTGATGACCTCAGATGTTAAGTCCCGTAGTGCTCAGAGCCATTTGAGCCTTGCAACGGACTTGGGCAATTCCAACAGGACTATGCGACACCCTACACGTCCAGAATTGCTACAGAGTGGCTCCAGGAACAAGCTTCTGCGTTTATACACTTCCGCTCGCCAATAAACTCCCCAGACATGAACATTATTGAGTATATCTGGGATGCCTTGCGACGTGCTGTTCACAAGAGATCTTCACCCCCTCGTAATCTTACGGATTTACGGACAGCCCGGCGGGATTCATGGTGACCATTCCCTCCAGCACTACTTGAGACATTAGTCAATTCCTTGCCACGTCGTGCTGCGGCACTTCTGTGTGCTCGCGGTAGGCAGCTGCACCAGTGTCTTCGGCTCTTCAGAGTAATTTCGGGCGAAGAGACAGCTAGGATATGTAGCAGCATAGCACGAATAATATTCCTGATGTGGAACGTAGTGAAATACACGTGGTACTGATGGCAGGCCGGACCATGGAAACGTGTAGTGGACTCGTGTTGGCTTAGAACGTACAGGGCTTAAAAGGAAGAGGCGACGCAGAAGAGCAGCAGGAAGGGCCGGGGCGACTTGCTGCCCCTGTCGGCTGTGTTGGGATAGCGGGCTCAAATATTTACTCGGCCGGCGGGCGAGCTAGGAGACCGGCGGGCGGCGGGCACGCCGAACCGGTTGTGGCGCTCCGACAAATATAGGACTACGCTAGCTGAGCCGCTGCTCAGGCGGCGGCCGTGGCGAGGCACGCAGCGCGCTGCGCAAACAGCGCCGGCGTCTGCTGTCCCGCGGCGCTCTCTCGCTGCCCGGCCGCCTCCGCCTAACAACCGAGGCTGTACATTACTTAACCTCTCTAGGCGTAACACCGTCGCAGACAGGGACTCGAAATCGGACACTTCCTTCCGTAGACACTGCTGCATCTATAGCGCCACGCGAGTACGCCGTACGCTCGAACTCAGAGGTTCAACTTGCCTATGGGCCTTCTCTAGTGCGTTTGAAAAGTCTGCTTCACATTAGGCTAGCAATTTAATCATGTGACGAGTGATTTACTAACTCTCAACAAAAGACAATGTGTCGCTCGGCGACGCAATATTTGCGCGACTGTTGTAGTCTGTCGGCCGCTGTGGCCGAGCGGTTCTAGGCGCTTCAGTCCGGAACCGCGCTGCTGCTGTGGTTGCAGGTTCGAATCCTGCCTCGGGTATGAATGTGTGTGATGTGCTTAGTTTAGTTATGTTTAAGTAGTTCTAAGTCTAGGGGACTGATGACCTCAGATGTTAAGTTCCACAGTGCTTAGAGCCATTTGAACCATTTCTTTTGTTGTATTCTTCATTGCGGAGACTAGTCCGTCTTGTCATTTCTGCGTACGTAACTATTTCAACCCACATCCATTTTAGCTCCCTTACTCTAGTCAAGCCTCGGTCTCCTCCCACCCCCCACCCACGCACGGTTTCTTACATTACCAAAATCACATTTCCTTTAAGCCTGTCCTATCAATCGACCCTTTCTTTTCGTCAAGTTGAGCCAATAAATTCTTATTTTCTCCCCAGTTAAATTCAGTACTTTATCATTTGTTAGACGGGTAGTTCGTATAATCCTATCAGATTGACGATATGAAGGTCTGGGGTTCTACCAAAAGTGGGTCCTAGGTCATTTTTCTGTCACGTCTCATTTATTCCCTCTCTGGTGACGACCTTTAACGTGAAAAATGCAGAGTTGCACCGCGGTCGGGGTCCACGCCATGCTGTACGTTCCTCTGTAACAGGTTGGGTTCGCCAGTTAGAAGACCGCAGATAACTTACCACTTCCAAAAAGAACACCTGTGTCTAGCAAAGCAGAGTGCTGTTAAGGCAAGCTTCGGTTTGGTTACAGCTTCACCTTTTACTACACAAGCGGGAAATGGGCGATTCTGGTTCACACAAAATTTAATTGATGGTCAGCTGTCAACCGCTGTAGAGCACGTACTCTTGTGATATAAATGGATAGCTTGCTGCCGATCCGTCTCTGGTGCTTTGGCTCCTGGAAACTGACAGTCACCTATCTAGGCGTCGCTTGGGAAATCTCTAACTTACGGGTACGTTGAAAGCTCACTAGACGGCGCTCGATTTTGAAGTGTAGTATTTAGCGCGCGATGGCTAACACACCTATTTGATCAGCTACTTTATAAACGGAGAAGTGTGTAACAGTAAATGTTATTTACGTGTCGAAATCTGTGACACGGAGTAACCCGAGTTGTAACTAAAGCACAATTTTATCTGAAGGAAAATGTCATTTCAGGCGATACAGGTCAGCACTGAATTTGGTGCCTGTTCCCCAGGAGGACAAAGTGGAATCAATAAGTTTAAGAAATAAGTGTGTTTTTTTTTTAAACAGATATAAATATAGCGTGCCATAAGGGGGTTACCATGGGTCTGCATAATTTATTTACTACAGCGAAAAAGGAAATCTCAACGGCAAGATCATTCGGAGAGCGAGGGCGAATCAAGTAATACATCTTGGAACAAAGTTTATTTTGAAAAAGGGTTGAAGAGGAAATTCAAAATTTAATACAACAAAAATGGTAGAAAACAGATTGGTGTCAGAAAACTGCATGGAGTTTTCAATGGAGTATTTCACATTCCCTAGGCACTCTTACGTAAGCAGTAACTGACTTGCCCCTCATCGTCACTCGAGCGAGGCTTGATGCCGATCCGAAACACACATATGACACGAAAGAGAGAGCGGAAACAAGGAGAAATACTAATGCACTCCACTAAATGGATGCTGTTCACATCTGTCCAGTGCTCAATGAGCTGAGGTGGGAGAAACTACTTAACTGGCTATTGTCCAGCTCCATGGAAAGGAGTCACTAAATATATTATTAAATTACTTGACTAAGCAGCATTTTCTACGTAAGTTTGCTTCGTAAATCACTCGCCACTTGACTAAATTACTGGCCTATTGCCAACAAGCCTGAAGCGTGGAAGCGTTCCGTTGTACTCTGGACGGTCAAAGACCTGTTAAAACCAAGTTAACGGTTTTGATTCGTATTTTCTCAAGGGCCGGTATCATTGCAAAATATGGGAAATATTGGTTTATCAATCTCAAACCCATTTTGTCAGACTGAATGCGTCATCTAAATCCATACTTGCTGAAAATATGATCAATAATGTTTCTTACTGCTTTTGAGGGAATGACAGATTGAAATGAGTCTTTTAAAACTCGCTGTTAATATAAGAGGGCTTTCTCAAAACGTTGATAGGTACCTGGGATGGAGGCCACAGTTAGATGGTGGTACGTGGTTTTGTATGGAACTGTGTTACAAGTATGTCTTGGGTATGACGAATGATATTTATGCCTGAATCGGCTATAAATGAAGAAAATAAGCTCAGGTGCGTTTCTGGTTTTCTCAGAGAACACAGCCTAAGCATATTGAACCTTTATTTCCGCATCAAAAATCAAGTTTTTTTCCTTTTAACTACTAACAGTTTCTAGTAAAATACCCCGGAGAGTACACTCATCTAAACAGAGCATCACGCATAACGTGGACAACCTTAACATTTCGTTACAGTTCAAGATACAAAAGACGATGATTAACTGTATATTTTATGTACCGAACTACTGAAGTACATATCGGTTAATTCAACAAAATTATGTATTTCTAATCGAAGTGCAGCTGGGAGCTCTTAAAGAGAGTGCTTGTTAATGTATGTTTCGTAAAGCGTGACACAGTGTCACGGTGGAAAAGTCCGCCGTGGTTTCGTTCACTTTCCTTAGAACTGTTCATTCAACCGAGGAACCTACAACTTTTACGCTATATTACCGGTTTCTAATTCTGTCCGTTGAATGAAAATTTCTGATGAACAACTTCATACCTGTTTGTCAAACATTTTGCAAAAACAGTCCACAATTCCGTCTAACTTCGGGCCAGAAACTGGAGGTAAAGCGTCTTTTCGTCTCTACTGGCTGATAATCCCATAATGGGGTATATATGAACTACGTTGTGCCGGACCGATACAGGTGACGCAAGTTTCAACAAACTGGACCCTCTTTCGGCAGGGACGGCGCGAAATGCAATAAGTCAGAAAAACCAATGTTTATCAATTGTTCGAGTTTTCATCTTGCGGAAGTGGAGAATGAGTGAAATAACTGAGCCATTGCGAATAACTGTCGTAACGAGTGCGTAGTTTTACCTATCACTGACGACAGATGTGAATATCGATCACGAAGGAATGGTTAGTGGAACAGCTTACCATTCAAAGAAACCAGCGGACACTCGGGGTCGCATCTATAACAACACTTCCTTGAACTATGCGCATGGGGCTGCCAATAAAACGGCTGATGCTTACAGCTACGCTAAGCGTCGACGATCGTCGTAGTAAAGCATGAAAACAGTGATAGAAGTTACCGAAACAAACAGATCCTGATTGGCAATAGGATGTCTACTCCCATGAGCTAAGTTTGCTGTTTCATAGTACCAAAGGCGATGCAAATGCCGATGGAAGATAGAAAGCGGGTCGCGGTCTGTGCCATATATTCGTAGCATTCTACAGCACGATTAATCCATGTGGAACGCTCTCTTGACCAATTTGTTTACTAACCGATTCCAGATTGTATTTACCCACACGTCTTCTCTCGAGAGGATGGAATACTTCAAAGAGAGAAAGCACACGTACTTCGCTGCGCAGTTGAAAGTGTCTGCGAATGTAGGACACTATCACTATTCCAAAATAATTTGTTTGTTTCAAACAGCCCGAATATTAAAATGTAATGTCATGTGACGAGAGTCGCCTGGTGCAAGTCTTTTGATTTGATGCCACTTCGGCGACCTGCGTGTCGATGGAGATGAAATGATGATGAAGACAACACAACACCCACTCCTCGAGCCGAAAAAAATCGGTGACCCAGCCGGAAATAGAACCCGTGGCCCTTGCGTGGTCTTCTGTCGCTCTGACCAAAAATGGTTCAAATGGCTCTGAGCACTAAGGGACTTAACATCTGAGGTCATCAGTCCCCTAGAACTTAGAACTACTAAAACCTAACTAAACTAAGGACATCACTCACATCCATGCCCGAGGCAGGATTCGAACCTGCGACCGTAGCGGTCGCGCGGTTCCAGACTGAAGCACCTAGTTCCGCTCGGCCACACCGGCCGGCTCGCGCTGACCACTCCGTTATGGAGGCTGACATTAAATTAATCATTAACACACGAGAACATCTCGTTCGGAATATTTACAACGTGGGTCTAATGTCACACCACTTTTAACAGTCACCGGAAGCACTCCGAACAGTATGGCCGCAAAAACTCTTATAGACTAGCTGCTATGGGTAAGCTCCAAACGGCAGATACTATAGATATTATAAGGTGTTCCTAATAAAGCGCCGCACTTTTGCCCAAGCTATGTTTTAGAAGCACGGCACCCTGCTTCAGTAACCTGCCGGTATACTGTTACTCCTGTACAGATTGTCGTCTGTTCTACCCCACTCACACGGGGAATAGCAGCGTCGTCGTTCTCTTTCTCAAACGTTACGTTCCATGTCGCCGGATTCTCGATTTGGCAGTAACTTACGACTATCCTGTGATAAGATTATCTAAAGACAGCTGTCTCTTATTCGACTTATCTGCTACCTCTTTTTCCCCATGTGGAATATTGCTTTATCTGATTACAACTAACTCTTCAGTTTTCCATTCCGCGTCACGGAGTAACAGTGACAGTAAAGAAATGGTTATGAGTTAATATCAACTTCTTCACGGCAGATCTCGAGACCACTCGCAAAGTTTTATTCCTCCCGACTTTACTGCCTCAGAACAAGATCCATTACTGAAACGAAGACGCAGCTCTTGGAGACCCGTGCAGTAGAACGGTCATTACATCGCTCACGACGTGCGCAGTCTGTTTTCCTAGCTCGTTTCAGCATCCCTGCCGGAACCCAATTTTCTCTTTATCTTTACGCACTTGCAACGTCTCTATTTTAATAACGCGTTGTCTCTGTCGCCACCTCCGCCAGCTGCGCAATTAAACGTTTAGTTACCACGTTATGGCTGGCTATCCACTGGCAGGGTATACATACATAAACACAATAGAGGAGCGAAAAGCTGCTGCGTCGTGGAAGTATCCCGTCATAATCAACTAGGAATTTCTCCTGTTTGTATCTCTGTAAACACTACTCACTTATCTGTTTTCCAAGAATGGTGTTCCACTTCAGACCAAAGGATTTGATTCGTGCGCTAACAGTATTGCCATCAGCTCTGATGTTTGGCGGGTACACTTGTTTCACAACAAAAGGTTTCGCATTAAACATAAGATCAACCCCCACATATATTTTTAGTAGCTTAACATACTTTCAGTACGTACATACACGCAAGGATGAATTCGTAAAGTATTATTCCAGGCGTTACATTTGATATTCTAGTTGACAGCCATATAAATGGTTCAAATGGCTCTGAGCACTAATGGACTTAACATCTGAGGTCATGAGTCCCCTAGAACTTAGAACTACTTAAACCTAACTAACCTAAGGACATCACACAACTCCCAGTCATCACGGGCAGCCATATATCTCGGAAGAAGGCAATCCTTGTGAGTAGACCGTTACATACAATTTATGTGATACTGACTCGTTCCATATCACTTCGATAGAATCGTGCTAATTATAATAGAAACATGTATCTAACTACCTAGCTATAACTAACTGTCTCCATTATACATCTGCTACTAACTGACGGTGTCTCTCAGTTACGGCGTACAACTTAATACTGATGCAAATTTGTTTTATGAAAAACAAAGACCTTGACTTGACTCCCGTTAGTTTCAACGTGAACGACGAAATAGTTTTGGGGTATGAAAACAAACGACTCAGGGTATACTTACGACTAAAAGTACACTTTCTGGCTTTCTTCAAAGTAATAGGTCTGTCTCACAGAACAGAATGCGTCTTCGGTTTGAGAATATTTTTTCGCGGAAGGGGGGGGGGGGGGGGGGAAGAGAGAATGAGTTGGCAATCCCTCTAGTGACAGATGTCTCGAGTTTATGTCAAGAGCAGTACGTTCCGTGGGAAAGGACGCAGGTCCTGTTACATCTCCATTACGTCACACTCGCCGTCGGCAAGTCGCTTAGGGAAACAGAAAAATCTGTCATTGCGTATCAGGTCAGCGCTTTCTTAGTATTTATGTCCTTGAAGGTTAAGAGGGAGAAACATCCATTTCTGTCGGATTCACGTTGCCTTTGCCGGGCACTCAGCTCCTGCGAGCACGGCCCAATGTGAAACAGATTATCTTTGGCATTACGCATGTTTAAAAAAAATTTAAAGCCATGTTGACTGTTAATCGACCGTGTGTATTTCAGAAATTCTACAGATACTGAATTTGTTGACTACTTAAATTACTTAATGAAGGAACATGTCTCGAGGTACAAATCTCATCTAGAATGACAATAGAAAAACATTTAACAGTACACACAGATATTAAAGTTGTTCTTTACAGCCTTGCCATGTACTGTGGACAACGCACAGAGAAAGAAACGGAAAACTTAATATGAAGTAATATACACTGTTAAAATTGAAAATAATAAACAAAAAGAGTATACACGAATATATGCTCGCACAGCAGTATCTTCGTAATTCTTTAAAATAATTTTTACGCTGTCGGTTTTAAAATCAAATTGTAACAGTCTCCTATTATAACAACGTCGACCAACGTGAGAGATGCGACAGCCACGATGTGCAGAAGTCACTGCAAGTGACCGGTAACACCACAATCAACACATCGATAATTACATCGAAACAAGCTTTGCTTTGACCGCCACCTTGTTTCTACTGCACAGCACAGTTGCTTGTAGTGTCGTGTTTCAAGTGTCCTTTCAAAGTTTATGGACAGTGATAAACGATATCGAAAAAGCCATAGCAATGGAGGTAACTGAATAAACTCCAGACAACAGCAATTTCCTATGAACAAAGTGAGTGATTATCAAAAAGAAATTATGTGAATGGCACACCTATAAACGAAGTGAATATAGATCTTCCTCCTCTTCCGCAGTACGACCACCGCAAATGCCACGGCTGTACAGAAAAATGTGTGTATTGCCTTTCTACCCTGAACACATGTCTGTACCTCGAAATATATTGCTTCGCTAGATAAATTAAGTATTCAACAAATTTTGTGACTCGTAGCGGTTTCTGAAAAACCTTTTAGTATTAAGTGGGTTCACTTCCGAAAGCGGTTACGTGTGCAAAAGATCGGAATTATTTCTATCTCTGTTATATGAAACATAAAATAATAAAGCGCTCTAACAGTGAAAGGGCCTCTATAACACTGTGGCTAGGCTATACAAGTAATCAAAAAACTCTCCCGATTGCTACAGCCCATGAAGTGCGAGCCTAACGAGGGCGGGGGAGGGGGGGGAGTGGTAGACAAATTAAACGGCTCTGAGGTCTTTTGGAGGCGTCTCTACAGCCTTATGGTCGCTAAGCGAAACGGAACAGAGGAGACTCGTTCTATAAATATTCCAAACAATTTCTCTCCAAAGCATGTCACATATCATGTCGAGAAGAACGTTATTTTGATCCACGCACAGTCTCGCAACGTAGTGTCTGCGTAAACTGTGCTATTTACAACAGAATCATCAAAAATCAGTAGAAAGTAGAACGTTTATCGACAGCTTTAATAGAGGTACGAGATGAACAGCGCATGCAAACTGATACTTGAGACTGTAACTTTTTCAGGCTAGAATGGGCTATTAAAAGTAATGACCCATCCAGAGTAAGACTTTTGATTCAAATATGAGGCGGACCGGCAATGGGAACTAGGAGCCCCAATTGTGACGCCCAGAGAAAACTCTTTAAAATCTTGGCCAGGACGGGGAGTTTAACTATTTTCAACATAATTTTTCAACAATATATCCCATGCAAAAAATTAAATCCTACTGAACGTGAAATTGTATTTGTTTATGAGTATATAATGTAAAGTTGATGAAGTACTCGACACGTGCAAGTGTAGCTATGTCAGTATCGATCTCAGGCAGCGCGAATACGAGAGAGTATAAAAGATACACTGCCTAGTCAAAACCTATTTAAAAGAGTGTTGGTCCACCTCTGGCACGCAATTCAGCAGTGATTCTGCGTGTCATGGATTCGACAAGAATTTGACACGTTTCCAGAGGTTCGTGGCACAAGACGCATACGCACACGTCACACACTTCCGAAAATTTTCAGGCCGTTTGTTTCTGGGGCCCGATAACGTTCCAGTTGAGTTTCAAGGGATTTGAAGATATGAAGGTGAGTTCACTATCATGCTCAAACCATTGCAGCACAATTCCGACCTTGTGACACGGATAGTTATTCTGCTGGATGATGGCATCGTTGTTGGGGAAGACATCAAGCATAAGGGGTTACAGATGGTGCCTATTAATGTTAACGCAGTACACAGCTGTCCTGGAGCCTTCGACTACTACCGGGGGTCCCGTGGTGCTCAGGTGAATGTTCCACATAACATAGTACTGCTCCCACCGGCCTGCGTCCGTTGCGCGCTGTGGGTTTCGAGCAGCCGTTCACGACCATCGACCTGGTTTAACAATAAACAGGACTGATCCGACCAGGCAACACGATTCCTCTGATCCACTGATTTCGATGATCCCGTGCCCACTGTAATCATAATTGACGATGTTGTTGGGTCAACGTAGGAATATGTAGGGGTCCGCTGCTTGGAAGACAATGGTCAACACTGTGCGCTAAACAGTGTGCTCCAAAACATTCGTGCCGAGCGAGGTGGCGCAGTGGTTAGACACTGGACTCACACTCGGGAGAACGACGGTTCAATCCCACGTCCGGCCATCCTGATTTAGGTTTTCCCTGATTTCCATAAATCGCTCCAGCCAAATGCCGGGATGGTTCCTTTCAAAGTGCACGGCCGACTTCCTTCCCCGGCCTTCCCTAATCCAATGAGACCGATGACCTCGCTGTCTGATCTCCTTCCCCAAAACAACCCAACCCAAAACACTCGTGCCTGCACCGGCACTGTATACTGTCGTCAGATCTGCCACAGATCACCGCCTATCCTGCTTTAGAGAGCGGGCAAGCCTCTGATCCTTATGTTCTGTGATGAGCTATGGACGTCCAACACCTTGGCACGCGAACTGCCGATCAGCTTCGCCATTTTCGACATGCTCGCTCCCGGGCACTGGGCCAAAAGAATCTGGCTTTTGCCAAAGTCGGCTGATTTCCGCATCTGCGCACCCGCATCGCTAGAATGATTCCTCATTCGTCTCTCCTCCACGCACATACTTCTCTTACCACGTAATTTGCTCTGAACGCCACCAGGCTGCATACAACCTCGTGGTGCGCAGTGGTCAAATGTTTTGGCCCTCACTGTACGTCCCGTGTCATATTTCATATGTCATGATGTAGTCACATATTATAGGCGGCCCAAATGTAGTCTCTGTCCGCACTGGGCGTTACTACAGCTGAGTGATTCCGTTACTTCTTCGGCAGTCAGTTGCCTTTCTGACGGTGACAATAGGTGACTGCTTCGATTGATGGTATTTTCATACATAACAGAATAAACGCAACAAGCATAAAAAAATCATCAACATAGGCTTCGCGGTTAACAACATGTGTATTAATTAATGGCACCGTAAGAAATATTCTCCGCCACGCACTTCACGGAGTATAGTATGGATACAGACGTAAGTCCTTCCCATTACTTTTTGTGATGCTTTCAAGCAATCCTTAAACCTGGAACAAACTTGCTCGCGTACGTAGAAATTGCCGTGGAGGGACACGCGAGTAGTTTGTGAGGAAGGATCTGCGTAGCCGCATCTCGGCCAAGGCCCGCGCTCCGCCGCGGGCAGAGAGGAGCGAAACAAAAGGAGGAAACGTGTGGTGCCGGGGCCCCGCGGCATCCTGTGTGGACTGCCGAGGCGGCGAGTGAGGCGGCGGCGCGACAGCTGCGCCGCGGCGCGCCGTGCCGGGATAACACGTCCCGCGGCCGGGCCCCGCACAGCCTCATTTTCCCTAATGAGTTTTGAGCGGAAGCGGCGCCGCCCGCCGCGCCTGTGGAAGGGGCCGGCAGCCGCTGTCTGCCTGCTGTCGCCGGCGGAGACAGCGCTCTCCGTTCACGGCCAGCCTCCGCGGCACCCGGCGACCAGTCCACACTCCTGCGCCCATCTTCCTTCATAACCTACTGCCTTCATTTACTAACAGCTCGACACACGCTTCAACAACTCTTCGGTGCGGCCTAAATGCCTTCTAGCTTTTTTGTGTTGCCTCCCGAGAGTCCGAAGGTGGGAAGAAAGGATGAAAAGTCAGGGTTTAACGTACTGTCAGTATCGCGGTCATCAGAGACGGAGAACAAGTTCGGATTATTTCAAAGATGGGGAAGGAAACGGCTGTGACCTTTCAAAGGGGCCATTGCCGCATCTGCCTGGAGCGATTTAGGGAAATCACAGAAAACGCAAATCAGGATGGCCGGACGTGGAGATGAAACTTCGTCCTCCCGAATGCGAGTCCAGCGCTCCAAACATTTAAGTCCGGCACCAAGTTTTCGAAAACAGACACAAGTCGCACTTAGTATTTTTTATTTACCGATTTCAGTCTTAAAATAAACAAGAGCCTCATCAGAATGTTGTTGTTGTTGTCTGCAGTCCAGAGACTGGTTTGATGCAGCTCTCCATGCTACTCTATCCTGTGCAAGTTTCATCATCTCCCAGTACCTAATGCAACCTACATCCTTATGAATCTGCTTAGTGTATTCATCTCTTGGTCTCCCTCTACGATTTTTACCCTCCACGTTGCCCTCCAATACTAAATTGGTGATCCTTCGATCTCTCACAACATGTCCTACCAACCGGTCCCTTCTTCTAGTCAAGTTGTGCCACAAGCTCCTCTTCTCCCCAATTCTACTCAATACCTCCTCATTAGTTATGTGATCTACCCATCTAATCTTGAGCATTCTTCTGTAACACCACATTTCGAAAGCTTCTATTCTCTTCTTGTCTAAACTATTTATCGTCCACCTTTCACTTCCACACATGGCTACACTCCATACAAATACTTTCAGAAACGACTTCCTGACACTTCAATCCACACTCGATGTTAACAAATTTCTCTTCTTCAGAAACGCTTTCCTTGCCATTGCCAGTCTACATTTTATATTCTCTTTACGTCGACCATCATCAGTTATTTTGCTCCCCAAATAGCAAAACTCCTTTGCTACTTTAAGTGTTTCATTCCTAATCTAATTCCCTCAGCATCACCCGACTTAATTCGACTACATTCCATTATCCTCGTTTTGCTTTTGTTGATGTTCATCTTATATCCTCCTTTCAAGACACTGTCCATTCCGTTCATCTGCTCTTCCAAGTCCTTTGCTGTCTCTGACGGA
The DNA here is from genome assembly GCF_021461395.2 of Schistocerca americana. Classification (NCBI taxonomy): domain Eukaryota; kingdom Metazoa; phylum Arthropoda; class Insecta; order Orthoptera; family Acrididae; genus Schistocerca; species Schistocerca americana. The sequence continues at coordinate 380,474,472 of NC_060122.1, read as the reverse complement.
ATTACAATGTCATCGGCGAACCTCAAAGTTTTTATTTCTTCTCCATCGATTTTAATACCTACTCCGAATGAAAAATATACAAACTGAGATTATACGGAAAATTTATGTTGATCTTACGTAAAGTACGTATTCTATTTCCAGTATGATGCCTTAAAGTTGGCTGACGCCACTAAACATTAAAATGGCTCTACCATAGTACTTGTACTTACATTTTAAGTATGTTTACAGTAGCAAATGATGATAGTAAATGATGATATTGACAACGTAGGCAGAGGCACTAAGACCCTGTTACGCCGAACAAGCACCCAAAAGAAGTTGTAACCACGAAGACAAATATTGGCTTTAACAAGAACGAAAACCTCCAATTTCTTTGGCCACTTGCCACAAGACTGCAATTTCGCGATGAAACCACAAAAATCTCTGCAGTAAAACGAGCGTGAAGCAACGAACAAACCTTGTTAGTGGAAGCGACAGTAGTTAGACCGCACAACAGACGCACTGGAGAAAGTGCCCACGCTTCTTAACTTATAACAACAACTTCTGTGATATGAATGATCCGTCACACAGAATTCCTGGTACGGTTACGGTTTCTACCATAATCTTGAATTGCGGCTGGTATTGTTTAACGCGCTACCATGTTTGCTCGTACATGTTGGGATGATGTGCCGTGGGGTGCTCGGACAAGGCTTTCATGGGTGAAATGATGTAATGCTGGTAACAGTTTGAATGGCAATCCATCAACAGTGTGGTAATTAACAAGATTAAACGAGAACGGGTAAATATGGTAGGACCGAGCCTTTAACATATTTCTCTTGAATACATATATTCACTAGCCGTTCACCCCCCCCTCCCCTCCCCACCTCTCTCTCCCTCACTAAACACACACACACACACACACACACACACACACACACAGAGAGAGAGAGAGAGAGAGAGAGAGAGAGAGAGAGAGAGAGCACAGGTAAAGCGAATAACTAATGACTAGGTAATAGATAAATTGGAGATCAAATAGGGGAAAAATGGTGGCACAGCGTGACTAAAGAAAGGGATCTGTGACAGGAAACATTATCAGGCATAAAGCAAATAGACAGTTTGGTAGCGGAAGGAGGCGTGCAGTGTCTGTACGCCTAACGTACCTTGACGATCGTTTTGCTGTCAAATCGTCAGTGCAAACATAGCTGTCTCAATAATCGCAAAGAATAGCGTAACAGCAGTGCTAGAAACAAGAAATGATAAAAATGAGCAATTTTCAAACGCGAATATAAACTCAGTGTGATTTTAAAAAGATTAAATGGGAGACGAGACACTATATTCCGCTGGTTAGTAGCTTCAAATTTCAGTTACCATAAAAATGACACATCCGTATTCATAATAAAATCTGTCACGCGAATTACCTGCAGCGTCAAAAGACTACCTACCACTGAGCCAAGATACATCCTACCATATTACAGTGTTATTCAATCAAATAAATAAATAACAAAAATTGTAAATGGTTGCGATTTATTTTGTTCAATTTAGTTATATTATTGCAGTCTGTCGGCCTTACAATATGTATAGAATACTCACGTTCTAGAGTGAAACTGTGTCATGTGTGTAGCAGAAAACATAGTAACCTTTCACATAGTACATTAAATGGCAAAGGGCACATCATAACGCCTTATATGAAGACATCGAAGATTTCATCAATAACACTTCATAGGGAAATAGGTGCACTGCGACACATTCAAATATAGCAAAGCAATATTTTTTAAAGATTTCTCCACTCCTGAATGTATGTCTCATTAATGGTTAAGAGAGCTCAAGAATTCTCGTCCGATTACCGTAAAAATAAATAATGAAAAATTAGAGCAGTATTGGAAATCACAATGTATTACATGAGCCATGATATAATCATTCATCTACAAGCAGTGTCTGCATCCATAATGTATGTATTATCTTAGGAGTTAAACACTCTTCTTACGTGTTCTAACTATTACATTGCGCCGGCCGGAGTGGCCGTGCGGTTCTAGGCGCTACAGTCTGGAGCTGAGCGATCGCTGCGGTCGCAGGTTCGAATCCTGCCTCGGGCATGGATGTGTGTGATGTCCTTAGGTTACTTAGCTTTAAGTAGTTCTACGATGTAGGGGACTGATGACCTCAGAAGTTAAGTCCCATAGTGACCAGAGCCATTTTTTTATTACACTGCAAGTAACTGTATAAAAAATTTGAAGTAAAGGTGTTGTGTTTGGTCTTGTGTCTTATCAGCAGGTATTTCCGTTACTTGTATGCAAAAATATCTTTCAAATAATTTAAATAATACAAAATAAAGGGGCACATTAACATAAAACAACCTTTCTGGATAAAGGCGACTATATAGCGTAGTATAATATCCCTGTCACACGCAACAAAAAATTTTTCGCAGAACTTGTACGTAATTAACAGTTGGGCGCCTGATGCTGCCGAAACGAGCAGTGCGAATAAATATCGAAAAATAAAAACGTGACTGAAGCTGCAAAAGTATTACTTTATAAATTTCCTAATACACTAGAGCACCTCAGCCAATTCTACGCAACACGTACAAATTGTATTTAAAATAAAAACTTGCGCGCTCGAGTGAGATGCGCCGTCTTCCCTGGCAGACGTGTAATTGGCACGACAGCGTTTGACCTTGGGCTGAAATAGAAAACGAGTCCGTGGACCTTGTCAGTTGGTGCTCTGGTGTGGAGCGAGGGGTGCCCCTGGGCGGCTGTGTCGCTATGCTGTGCTACGCGGCCGGCCGGCCTGCCTGCCTGCCTGTGGCTGGCCGCCGAGCTCGGCACAGTGAGGCAAAGCCGCGCGGCGCGGCGCGCTGTTGTGACATCTCCACCACACTCCAGCTTCCTCCGCCGTTCCGGTCCCGCCGCCTCACCACTAGCTCACCGCTCGCCGCTCCGGCTCCTTCGCAATCTGCACTGCCTCGACACCGACACGTCTACATCTGTATTCACGAACACAACTTACGGCGTGCATCCGAGGATACTTGTGGTGGTGCCACTCACTACCCCAACCCCCCCTCCCCCTTTTCCCTGTTCCATTCGCGAATGTCACATGAGCAGAATGATTGTAGGCAAAACTCTGTATTACCATTAAATTCTCGGATTTTCTCCTTCTGGTCATTTCGCGAAGACGTTTGGGAATTGCCAGAGACTTTCCGCACTTGGTTCAGTGAGTGGCAACTGACCCATAACACAGAAAAATGTAATGTATTGCGAATACGTAGAAAGAAGGATCCTTTATTGTATGATTATATGATAGCGGAACAAACACTGGTATCAGTTACTTCTGTAAAATATCTGGGAGTATGCGTCCGGAACGATTTGAAGTGGAATGATCATATAAGATTAATTGTTGGTAAGGCGGTAAGGCGGTTGCCAGGTTCAGATTCATTGGGAGAGTCCTTAGAAAATGTAGTCCATCGCAAAGGAGGTGGCTTACAAAACACTCGTTCGGCCTATACTTGAGTGTTGCTCATCAGTATGGGATCCGTACCAGGTCGGGTTGACAGAGGAGATAGAGAAGATCCAAAGAAGAGCGGCACGTTTCGTCACAGGGTTATTTGGTAAGCGTGATAGCGTTACGGAGATGTTTAGCAAACTCAAGTGGCAGACTGTGCAAGAGAGGCGCTCTGCATCGCGGTGTAGCTTGGTTGGTTGGTTGGTTTGGGGAAGACCAGACAGCTTGGTCATCGGTCTCATCGGATTAGGGAAGGATGGGGAAGGACGTTGGCCGTGCCCTTTCAGAGGAACCATCCCGGCATTGGCCTGGAGTGATTTAGGGAAATCACGGAAAACCTAAATCAGGATGGCCGGACGCGGGATTGAACCGTCGTCCTTCCGAATGCGAGTCCAGTGTCTAACCACTGCGCCACCTCGCTCGGTGCGGTGTAGCTTGCTGTCCAGGTTTCGAGACGGTGCGTTTCTGGATGAGGTATCGAATATATTGCTTCCCCCTACTTATACCTCCCGAGGAGATCACGAATGTAAAATTAGAGAGATTCGAGCGCGCACGGAGGCTTTCCGGCAGTCGTTATTCCCGCGGACCATACGCGACTGAAACAGGAAAGGGAGGTAATGACAGTGGCACGTAAAGTGCCCTCCGCCACACACCGTTGAGTGGCTTGCGGAGTATAAACGTAGATGTAGATGTACGCTCTCGGAACTTCAACAGCAAACCTCTCCGTGATGTACAACGCCTCCCTTGCAGCATCACCACTGTAGTTGGTTGAGCATCTCCGTAATGCTTTCGCCCCACTAAACGATCCTGTGACAGTGACATGAGCCGCTCTTCGTTGGATCTTCTCTATCCCTTCTGTCAATCCTACAGCGCAACCGTCGCACCTCCGATCAACAACACTGATGAATCGTTCGGAAGTCATTTGTTTCCTGGATTGATTACATTTCCTTAAGATTCTTCGAATGAAAATCTGTCATTTGATTTTCCCTACAATTTGTATTATGTGGTCACCCCTCGTTGGTCGCTTCGCATTGTTACACGCTGGTCACTTCGGATTGTTACTCCCTCGTATTTTAGCGGGAAACAACAATTTCCAGTTATTTTTCGCCAATAGTGTAATCAAACAGCAGTGAACCGAACGCCTGTTTATGGGCAGTATGCTACATTTATTTACGCTCAAGTACAACGCGCAGTCCCTGCAACAGTCCTCAATCCTTTGCAGGTCTCCCTGAAATTCGTCTTCTGGCGTCGCTACCTTCTTACAGATAAGAAACAGCACTATCTGAACAGCAGCACGGAGTTTCGGACGTTATCCATTAGAATTAAGAGGTGTCCAAACCGCGGGCCGCATGTGGCGCAAAGCAGGTATCAATGCGATCTAAGAAGTGAGCCTCTCGCAACACGATAGGTTAAAAAAGAAAAAAAATCCATAAAATCCAATTTATGTAAAACTATGACAAACCGAATATTTTCAATTTGAAACTCCTCCCACACGACGTCTCTTGGACAGCCAAAAGGTCGCAGTGTGGTGCACTGTCTCTTTAAGTGGCATAATCGGTCCTTTCGTTTTTGAGAACAGACATTGACGACCGACCACAGTCACATCTCGGCGTGTGCTGCAAATTTGATACAATTCTCGCACCTGAATTTGAACAATTTCCTACAAATGAGAGCCGGCTGGTGTGGCCGAGCGGTTCTAGGCGCTTCCAGGCTACGGTCGCAGGTTCGAATCCTGCCTCGGGCATGGATGTGTGTGATGTTCTTAGGTTAGTTAAGTTTAAGTACTTCTAAGTTCTACGGGACTGATAACCTCAGATGTTAAGTCCCATAGTGCTCAGAGCCATTTGAACCTACAAATGAGCAAGACGTGCTCAACTTTTCAATGGCAACAGTGCGCAGTGTGTTCCGTAACCATATCGTTTCAAGGAATGGGGACATTTCTGGCGTCCCGTATCTCCCATCTTATCGATCTGTGATTACTTCCTTTGGGTGTTCCTGAAACAGAGGATGTAAGCTAGGCGTCTATACACAATTGCGGAACTGAAAGACACCATTACTTCTGAAATCAGGAACATTTCTATACAGAACGATTCTCCATCGCAGATTGCCTGAGGGTCAGTGTAACAGTGGTAGCACCTATAAGAAGTGAAGTGGCAATACGCAATCTTTTCGTTGATGTGATTGAAAATGTCCTACTTTATAACCCTCGGCCCGTTTCGCTGTATTCACATAGGCCCGTTTCTCTGCCACATCGTGTATAAAGATTAACGGTCCTGTCACGCTTCTTTGGAGAACTCTAGAAATTAATTTGACATTTGTCTATATTGTTCCGTTAACAACGACATGGTGAGTTCCGTTTGTAAGGAAGTCCTGAATCCAATCAGAGATCTGGTTCGCCACTCTAAATGCTCGTATTTTCTTCACTAGACGACGGTGCGGGACAGTGTTAAATGCCTTTCACAGGCGTCCTACGGAAGACGGCCGCTGACACTGGCCACAGTTTATGCTGTGTGTCAAAAATACACGGCCATCCACGAACTATTCCTCTGCTGGCACCTGTACTTCGATTAAAATAACGACGGATCGCAGTGGCGGATGGCAATGTTGAAAAGGGTCCACATGGCACCTACGAAATGAGAAAACAGCAAGCACTTGACGCTTGTAAGGCAACCACCCGATTCACCGAAATCTCAATCGATAAAGGTATTCAGTTTACATACAGTTCTACTAATCTGAATCGTATATCTGCAGGCTGACACTTTTGTAATCGTTTGGTGATGCTATACGAGCTAGTATTTTTATAATGTGTTGATTTAGTGTACTCAGGTCTCCATGTCGGCTTACTGTGTTCGAAAAATGCCACTGATAAGCATACAGCTAACAATTAGGCATTCCATACGTTACAGAACATACGAAAATCTACTGAAGATGGTGATCATTTAGCCAAAACCAGTACGATTAGGATCCATGAATTCATTTTTTTTCTGAAGACATGCACCAATCAAGAGCGCATAACGATTTGTTCATACAAAAAACGCCTTTTTATTGCTGCATTACTCGTATTTAACTTCCCAGCCGCGTTTCGCCTTTTATTTCAATCTCACATTCACTGGATATTCTGGAATAGCATACTGTATAGTATGTTGCTATTTTATCAGAAACTTAGATGGTGAGACCGTGACTGTGTAAAGTTACATGTTAATTATTGGTAAAAAGCAGTAACTATATACTGTTAATAATGCTATTTATTTAGAACAAATAGCGCCATTACCAGTTATGAATTGACAGGTTCATCATCAGGTGGTTGTTCACATTTTTTCCGCCGCTGCTGTTGTTGTTCGCTGACGAAAGTTGTTCGGGGTGACGGTGCCCTACAGCAAGAACAGACATGAGACAATGAAGTAATGTAACGCTATCCCGTCGATAACAGGCATGTTCAGAAATTACCCAACTTCGCAAATAAAAATATTCAAAGATGCTAAAGTGGCAAAGACTAAGTAACAAACGCCGTGTAGAGTAAATGAGCATATTAAAATACGTCTTTGCTAAGGAGATGAAACTAATTTTTAAGGTCGAATAAAATGCTTTCCGTCTGACGATAGATTTTTAACAAATTCGAAAGCGGCAATCTAAATGTACATGAACTTTTTAAACAACATTCTTGTTAGTTGACATATTCGAGTTGTAACTGTTCCAACAGGACTAATTCATTTAAATTCATTTAAATCGGACCGAATAATGAGGTAAAACATGACAAACACTGCTTTCGTTTTGTGCCACGTCGAAAACGCTGTGTCATTTTTATGGCAATATGGATTGGTTTTAAACAGCTTCGTGTACTAAGATATACACGACCGAATATTTTTCCGAACGAACACTGAAACACGTTGAAAGATGCGCGTGCACGCGGCTTACCAGCGCCGCCGTTTCTACGTGACAGCGCTCGTCAACTTCTCTGCCACCACACTACAATCGCGCAGCGCGTGTTTGCTGCTCCTATTGTCCTCTGGCGCCCCGCGCTGTACGATTTGCGAATTCAAGGGACCGGTGCTACCGGATTGCAGCTTCCCCTCCTCTCCCCACAGCAGACACCAGTTGCTCAGTGCACATGGCTACCTACGTCAGTCATGGGCGGTACCCCCTGCAGCCACTTCCCCCCCCCCCCCCCCCCCCCAGCACTACGCCCCTCGACTTGACGATACAAGTGGACATCTCCTCCACTCCAAACAGTGCTTCTGAGCGAGGATAGAGTGACTGCTCCCCGGAATTAAGGTTTTTTTTCCCTTAACATAAATTTTCTTCCAGCAGTTGTTACGGCAGTTTCTGACTAGTTCTTTTTCACTAATATAGATTTTGGCCACTTCTTCTTCACTATTATTCGATGTGTTACCAAATCCGTATACGTAAACGCATTGATTTGCTGACTACGAACGGTTTCAAGAAAAAAAATATGACGCCACCTTTGCTCTTTCGCGGCTAATGGTCGCCTGTAGCGATGCAACGACAATGCACAAACATTGAAACAACGCCAAGCAATTCTCACAGCAGCAAGAAGGCTAATAATAATTGGTTCAACAGCAGCGATGAAGTTCCTGAGGAAGATAAAGGGCCGCACAAGAAGAGATATGATTAAAGATATTAGAAGGTGGTCAAATATTTTCAACACGAATAAAAACATTCAAAAGTATCATGAAGAGAAAAATCTCATGAAAATGTCAGGGCTTAGAATTCTTCGGATGATCATGAATTACAAGCGGGATGAGAAAGAGAGATATTGGAAGACCTAGAAAAAGACGGGAATGGTTTCGTCTGTGCGTTCGAAACAGGAAACAGCCTCATCCATGTAGTTAAGATGATGAAAATCAAAACTGGGAAAGACGTAGTAATGAAAGAATTCTCCTATCCAGGAAGCAAGATAACACAGGATGACAGAAGCCGGAAAGGTATTCGCAGTGGATTCGCAAAGGTGAAATAAAATTTCGCATCTCCTGGTATTAGGTATTGTTTTGGAAATAAGGAACAAGTTTACGACAATGTGCGTCTGGAGAACATCATTGTATGTACGTGAAAAACAGATCATCTTCCTATGCCTGGAGAAGAAACTGGAAGCATTTGGAATTTGTTGCTGTCTTACAATATTGCACATTAACTGGATAGATAAAGTGAAAAATGAAGAACTAGTTGGCCGGCCGCGGTGGTCTCGCGGTTCTAGGCGCGCAGTCTGGAACCGTGCGACTGCCACGGTCGCAGGTTCGAATCCTGCCTCGGGCATGGATGTGTGTGATGTCCTTCGGTTAGTTAGGTTTAAGTAGTTCTAAGTTCTAGGGGACTGATGACCACAGCTGTTAAGTCCCATAGTGCTCAGAGCCATTTGAAGAACTAGTTAGAAGAATAGATGAGGAACTAAGTCTATAGAAAAACCTGTGTGTGTTTATATGGTTTAAAGATTTTTAATGACGACGTTATAAGCGCCGAGGCTAAAACAAGCAAGAACGAATGTGATTAAAATGTGTGAAAAATTACACAGAGATAAAAGAGACAAGAGTTCTCGCTTTAGGTGCCGCGTCAAATTCGGATAAAATTTCAAGCTATCGATGACTGTCTTCACCATCTTAACGCCTGGCAATGACGGAGGGAATCATCGAAAGTTTGAAACTGTATCCGAATTTGAGGCGGCAAATAAACCGCTAACTTTTTACGCAGGGACTCCATTGCGAAAAACTTAAAATTGCCTTCTACCACACAAAATCTCACTCACGTTCACCCGTGGAATCACACTATCACCCAAATCTAAAAATACTACTGTTTCGTCAAATTTTATAAAATGTTCTACGGACACACATACAGAGAAAGAGACCAAAAATCGATATGTGGCTGGCTGACAAAACACACGGATGAGCTAGCCACCTGATGATAATACATTAATAACTCCTCCCTACCATTTTAGTGAGCAAGTTTGACATACCACAGATTGTTTCAATGTTGTACCACATTCGTACAATTGCCAGCTAAAATTGGGGGCAGATATGCATTTTAAAGAGACGTGCCGTCTCGTCTCAGAACGAAACACAGTCTTCTACAATGTGGCGCACCCCAAGCACCATACATTGGAGGGTCTCCTGGAGCGAATAGTCATGCGTCTTTCGGCTCTATCCTAAACAAAGTCGGGTGAGAGGACTTGCCCCGTGCTGTGAGGCTGGAAGGAGGCACGTCACGGCTGCGTTACCTGTGGAAAACCCTTACCAGAACATGAAAGGAAGTTTCGAAGATTAGTGTTTAACGTCCCATCGACAGCGACGTCAGTAGGCACAGAGCACAAGCCCTTTTCAAAGGAATTGTAACAGCATTTGCCTGGAGCGATTTTGGAAAATCAGTGAGTACCTAAATCAGGATGGCCGAGCGGAGATATCAATCGTCGTCCTCCCGAATGCAAGTGCAGTTAGTTAACCACTGGGCCACCTCGATCGGTCTTGCCAGAAGAAAGTGACAGGTTAGTGGTGCATCAACTACAGCATCCAACAACAGTTATGTCGGCGCTGGAAGGAGCACCAGAGAGGAAAAAATACACTGATGGGAAAAAACCCTCGACCCACTTGGAGAATTTCTGCGACATAAACAAAAGTTGATATGCGTGAAAGATAACGCCTATTAAAATTTTCAGCAAGTCGCGAGTAGCGCCACTATGAGGATGCATATCACGTTTGCTTTCAATATACGCTGTAATGATCGTAAACCTCAGTTACCTTTCAGATTGGACGTGATGATTCGTTGTTAGTCAAGAATACCTTTAAGGCGACAAAGATGCAACTATCAACACATCACTGAGTTTGAAAGAGGTCGTGTAATAGGGCTACGAGAAGCTGATGTTCCTTCTGCGGTATCGCAGAAAGACTTGTAGCCACTGCACGTGATTGCTGGCACCGTGGTCACGAGAATGAACGGTCGAAAGAAGACGGGGCTCCGGCCGGCCACGTGCCACTACCTAGAAAGAAGACCATCCTGTTCGGCGTGCGGCTCTGTTGCATCGCGCCGCATCTGCAGCAGCATTTGAGCAGCATTTGGTAGCACAGTGACAGAACAAAATGTTACCAATCGGTTACTTCAAGGGCAACTTCAGAGACGGACGCCCAGCTGAATGTATTCCACTGACCCCAAACAACCGCCGTTTGGGACTTCATTGGCCCGCGATAGCTCAATGGAAGACAGGTTGGAAAGTTTGTCGTGTTTTCTGACGAAAGATTGTTCTGCCTCGGTGCCAGCTGAGAGCCTGCAGCCAACCTTTCTGCGTGCTACACACACTGGACCTACATCTAGATTTATGGTCAGTACCACTCTCGTGGTTATCGCACGTACCCTGACTGCAAATCCATTCGTTCGTCCGGCGATACGCCCTGTTGTTCTGTCATTTATGAACAGCATGGCAATGTTTTCCAACAGCATAACGCTCGACCACATACAGCTGTTGTAATCCAAGAGGCTCTACATAGTGTCGACATGTTGCCTTGGCCTGCTCGATCACCAGATCTGTCTCCAATGGAGCACATATAGGACACCATCGGACGATAACTGCAGCATCGTTTACAACCAGCATAAACAGTTCCTGTATTGACCGACCGCGTGCAACAAGCACGGAACGCCATCCCACAAATTGACACCCGGTACCTGTACAACAAAATGCATGCACATTTGCACGCCTGCATTTAACATTCTGGCGGTTACACTGGTTGGTAATGCAGTAGTATTTGACATCTGCAATGGCATATCTCGCGCTTACATTGACCTGTGATTTTGCAATGTTGATCACTTATATGTGTTACCTAGGCAAATATAGTCGAGAAATTTCATTGGTCTACATTAATGACTTTGTGGTATCGCGACTTTTTTCCGTCACTGTAGAAAGGCCACTAAGATCAAAAAATGCAAAACACATAAAAGGGGATTTTAAGTTCGATAGGTACGTAGAGATGAAAAAATTTGCACAACATAGAAAAAGATGATGGGCAGCATCCAGCCAGTAAAAATGAATAATGATAAAAATAAATGCAATTCTGATGCTGCATTTGTTGTCACCTAAGTCTGTTGCAGACGACTTCTTCTACGGACAGAGCAATTTTTTAAATTGCTTAAAATAATCATTCAAATCGGTTAACATCGCCGGGACATCTACCGTGCTTATGTGAACTGAGCGATCCGCCAGAATTCAGAGGAAGATTATTCCCAATCAGACCACGTTGCTGAGAGCAATACGTGAGTGTGTCAGTAGTCACGAGCTAAGGGACCAGCTCGTGAGGTTACCAGCCGGCGCACGGCAGAGTGGCGGCTGTGAACTTGCCGACTCATTAGCAGAGTCCGGCGCAAGGGGCGTCGGCGTAGGCCGCATTCCGGCCCGCGGCCCGCCTCTACCTGCTGCCCGTCGCGAGCCCCGCAGCCCGCTGTCTCTCTCCAAAGTAAACACCGGCCACAGATACCGATAACGCCCATCGTCCTATCTCGGCTCGACTTCTTGGCACGGATTTTAAAAGCGTAGCTGCTGCCGCCGTCGGAGAAGACGGCACTTACTTCGTCTCGAGGACGGGAACGTATTCCACAGCCGTTAACACCAGGATGTCGGCCCCCGCGCGGAATTTTACTTTCCTGCAGCACGATACTCTGATTTCATATCTCACGCGGTTGTTATCTTTCACTTTATCTTCCGTAGCACTGCATATTACGGCATCGTGCCACTTTCCAAGTAACTTAATGAATAATAATACTGGTTCTTCGGTGAGTGTATTACTTTAAGCCAAAATCAATCAGTACACCTGGGCCAGAATAATAAAGTGACTGTCAGCCAGTTGCTTACAGAACTACTGTAGCAATAACGAATCAATCAGAGAATGAGCTAGTTGAAGCCTTTCATTCTGCTCACCATATGGTTCAAATGGCTCTGAGCACTATAGGACTTCACATCAGAGGTCATCAGTCCCCTAGAACTTAGAACTACTTTAACCTAACTAACCTAAGGACATCACACACATCCATGGCCGAGGCAGGATTCGAACCTGCGACCGTAGCGGTCACGCGACTCCAGACTGTAGCGCCTAGAACCGCTCGGCCTCCTCAGCCGGCTGCTAACCATATACTGCTTGCTACCTCAGCTGACAATTGGTTGGTTGTTTGAGGTTTAAGGGACCAAACAGCAAGGTCATCAGTCCCTTGTTTCAAATATGCTCCATTCCGCTAATGGGACATCTGAGGAAAGTCAGAACAATAAAACGGAAAAAGGTAAAAACGTACAAGGGCAGTCATGTTGTCATTGTTAAAAACAAAATGAGGGAAGTCGGCAAGAGAACGATCCCAACGCTTTGCTGAAGCAGCATAGGCAAGACCACCTGTGACTTAAAAGGTGCAACCGCTAGAATGTAGAAATACGTATGGGAAAAGGAGACTAACCAGTCCTTAAAAAAAAAAGGTAAAAACAAAGTAAAAGGGGAAGAAAAGAGGATCTCGGTCAGGGAGGTGAGTCGGGAATCTCCAAACACGGCTTACAGTGGGAGACACCCAAACACTCACCGCCCTGCCCCAACACCAGAGAGAGATTAAAAACCTTAAAACTGAAAATAAAAACCACTTTCCCGGAGGAAACCAAGAACCAGAGAGACCATCCGGGAATCGTCAGCCAACATCAAAGGTAAAGTGTGGGGGAGTCTGTACTTAGCACGCAGAGCCAAAAGAAGGGGGCATTCAACCAAAATGTGGGCTACTGACTGGAAGGCTCCACAACCACAAAGTGGGGGTGGCTCATCACCCAAAAGAAAACCATGGGTCAGCCTGGTATGGCCAATGCGGAGACAGCTGACAATTGCCACAGTCGGCTGTAGGCGACGCTTGTGGACGGTAACGTAACCAACATTTTTGTTTCTCGCCCAATTTCAGCTGAAAAAATGCAGGATGTGTTGTGGGACATAGTGGAATACTCCCGCTTCAGCCCCTACAGTTTTTTGAAGTTCCGATAGACGGCGGCGCTATACGTAGACTTCAAAATGGCGTCTGCAACGGTGATGCGTTCAAAACACAGAGCTGTCGTCGAATTTCTTTTGGCGGGAAACCAGACCATCGCAGATCTTCAAAGTCATTTCCCATCCCCCGCGCGCCGACCGGCAGCACACAGCTGACTCTCGCAACGTTGGAACGTGCGGACAGTCTTATTCGAGCTAATGAGCGAATTACAATGAAACACCTCGCCGCTCAACGTGACGACTCTGTTGGTTGTGCTGACACTCTTGGCCACCACTTGGGGTACTCTAAGGTGTGTTCCAGCCGGGTTCCTCGCCGCATAACAGAAAAACATTCAGGGCAACGAAGGACGATCTCTACGGCAAGGAGTACGTGGACGATGTGGAGGTTATTATGCAGCAAGACGTTCGCTCCGACATCGACCAGTAGGGTGGTACCATGCGGGCATACAGGCCCTCCCAGTAAGGTGGTGCAAGGCCCTAGCACTGAGAGGAGATTATGTTGAAAAACAGGGTTTTGTAGCCAAGATAGTATACGAGGGCAGTTCAATAAGTAATGCAACACATTTTTTTTCTCGGCCAATTTTGGTTGAAAAAACCGGAAATTTCTTGTGGAATATTTTCAAACATTCCCGCTTCGTCTCGAATAGTTTCATTGACTTCCGACAGGTGGCAGCGCTGTACGGAGCTGTTAAAATGGCGTCTGTAACGGATGTGCGTTGCAAACAACGGGCAGTGATCGAGTTTCTTTTGGCGGAAAACCAGGGCATCTCAGATATTCATAGGCGCTTGCAGAATGTCTACGGTGATCTGGCAGTGGACAAAAGCACGGTGAGTCGTTGGGCAAAGCGCGTGTCATCATCGCCGCAAGGTCAAGCAAGACTGTCTGATCTCCCGCGTGCGGGCCGGCCGTGCACAGCTGTGACTCCTGCAATGGCGGAGCGTGCGAACACACTCGTTCGAGATGATCGACGGATCACCATCAAACAACTCAGTGCTCAGCTTGACATCTCTGTTAGTAGTGCTGTCACAATTGTTCACCAGTTGGGATATTCAAAGGTTTGTTCCCGCTGGGTCCCTCGTTGTCTAACCGAACACCATAAAGAGCAAAGGAAACCATCTGTGCGGAATTGCTTGCTCGTCATGTGGCTGAGGGTGACAATTTCTTGTCAAAGATTGTTACAGGCGATGAAACATGGGTTCATCACTTCGAACCTGAAACAAAACGGCAATCAATGGAGTGGCGCCACACCCACTCCCCTACCAAGAAAAAGTTTAAAGCCATACCCTCAGCCGGTAAAGTCATGGTTACAGTCTTCTGGGACGCTGAAGGGGTTATTCTGTTCGATGTCCTTCCCCATGGTCAAACGATCAACTCTGAAGTGTATTGTGCTACTCTTCAGAAATTGAAGAAACGACTTCAGCGTGTTCGTAGGCACAAAAATCTGAACGAACTTCTCCTTCTTCATGACAACGCAAGACCTCACACAAGTCTTCGCACCCAAGAGGAGCTCACAAAACTTCAGTGGACTGTTCTTCCTCATGCACCCTACAGCCCCGATCTCGCACCGTCGGATTTCCATATGTTTGGCCCAATGAAGGACGCAATCCGTGGGAGGCACTACGCGGATGATGAAGAAGTTATTGATGCAGTACGACGTTGGCTCCGACATCGACCAGTGGAATGGTACCGTGCAGGCACACAGGCCCTCATTTCAAGGTGGCGTAAGGCCGTAGCATTGAATGGAGATTACGTTGAAAAATAGTGTTGTGTAGCTAAAAGATTGGGGAATAACCTGGTGTATTTCAATACTGAATAAAACAACCCCTGTTTCAGAAAAAAATGTGTTGCATTACTTATTGAACTGCCCTCGTATAATAATGTGATATATTGGAATCCTTAATAAAACCAACCTGCTTTCGAAAAAAAAAGTGCTGCATTACTTACTGAACGCCGCTCGTAGGATTTGGTTGTCCCTCTGCGCGGCGTCTTTCTTTTCCACGACAGAAATATCCTAAACCAGATGAGAAAAATGGCAGAAAGGGACATGACTTACTATCTTACCAAGCAAAGCCACTACTGCCCGTTGACGGGCAGCACGTGCACGTACCCAGAACTGAAACGTTCAGCTGTAGTGCGCAGGGTCTCTCACTTCCATGCTCGACTATCAATCATTTTGTTCTTTTAATTGGGGTGTAGATGCGAGAACTTACGGGATTCATTTCTATGATCACAAAAAATTTCCGATGGAAAATATTGCCGCACTTTTCTCTTATGAGTGGCACAGGATATTGTACGATCTGAGAAGAAGGCGCGTGGCACTTTGCGCTGTTTTTAAGAAAACAAAAATGGTTCAAATGGCTCTGAGCACTATGGGACTTAACATCTGAGGTCATCAGTCCCCTAGAACTTAGAACTACTTAAACCTAACTAACCTAAGGACATCACACACGTCCATGCCCGAGGCAGGATTCGAACCTGCGACTGTAGCGGTCGCGCGGTTCCAAACTGTAGCGCCTAGAACCGCTCGGCCACACAGGTCGGCGTAAGAAAACATTTCCATGAATGCAACTATGCGAAATTGTAACTGCGAATGACGTGAAGAGGTACGAGCGACGCAAATATATGAAATTGTCTCGTGTCTTCAGTGTACTGTTACTTCCGAAATAATGTCAGCCAAATAGTCCATCTGTGTACATGTTATCAGGAACAGCTGTGTCAATGATAAATGAATACTGGTCCGGAGTATGAAGCTATTACTTTTTCCGTTACGATAAAATTTCATTCTACTCATTTAGAACATAGCTAGGAGTAGGATTTTCTCGTCCGTTCCTTGCTTTTATGAGGATACGACTTCTGCATCCTCTCTTCACTAGAATTCCCATCTTTGGCAGTGGAGATGTGGAACGAAAAGTGACACAACCTCCGAGACCATAAACGGCGAACCACACAAGACTGACAATCATGTCTGCTAGTAGGCAATATTTGTCCGACATCTAATAACTGAGACAATACGCAGAAGCGGGACGGAAGGGAGTGAGGCTACGGCATGGGCTGTTTCCGCGCTCTGCGCCTTATCCATCGCCGCATTCCTCTCAGCTGCCTACTGTACTTGACACTCGCCTAAGATCGGAACTGAGTTACACTACGGAAAATAAACTAAAAATAATACTTGAAGACGATATGGAACCATTCATAACGTCCTTAACAACTGTGTAAAGAAGTAAAAAATATGAGACACCTTTACCAGTTTTGGTATGTATTTGCTATTTTTCTCACTGTTGTCTACATCTGTGCTCCGACGATGACCGCACGATACGAGGCAGTGCACCAGTAGTACCATTAGCCCTGTTCCCATTCCGTTCGCGGGTGGCACGCGGAATGGAAGACTGTCGGCATCTCTTTATACATGAACCCAAATTTCCGTTGTTTTGGCCTAGTAAACTTTGTTGCCTTCGCTCCTGGCGATGCCTCTTCGTCAAGAACGACAAACTGAATTTTCATTAATTTCGAAATGGCTATATTTAAAACGTGCGACACTCGTACCTCTGTTTTCTTATACTATGTACAGTGCAACTGTGGAAGACAGCAAATACTAGTTGACAACTGGTGAGAGAATCCAGCAAACGGCAAAGCTAAATTTAAGAATATCCCAACCTCTCAGGGTGACGCTCAAGGACCCAACGTTGGTTATTACGAGGAAAGAAACCTGTGGTCGGAAATGAATGTCAGGCGGTTCGATGTCTTGAACGAATGATATATGTTCGTAAACCGCTTACGTCTCTGCAACAAGCTTCGTGGCGCTACATTGAGGAACAACGCAAGTAACGTTAGAGGCACGACAGAAACTGAGATTGAACTAAACTCCCATACGAAAATGACCTATACTCTTTTCACTGGAAGCAGCCCAGAGGTTGCTTTAAGCGAATCGGAGGAAACGAAGGAAAATCTCAATAACGATGACAGGATGGGAATTTCAAAGGCGGTCCTATCATGGATGAAGGCTAGGCAGCAGTCAAGGGCGTGGCAGTAACTATTATGAAACTAAATTGCAGTAGCTCAAGAAAAAGGCCTTTTGCATGCTCCGTGCAAAAGCTGTTTTTCTCGTAAGCTACTGCAATTTATATACAGCTGTTCCGAAAATAGTCATCACAGCAAACTTGTTATTATGACACTGCTACGAACTCAGATAAAGATGGGATCGTTTAGCTGGCGAGAGAGCGTAATTCCACTGGCAGACGTTTCAAGAGAGGCGTTGTGAACCACGGAGAGATTTACTATTGAAATTTCGGGACAGAACTTTTCAGGAGGAGTCGGAGAACATATTACTTCCTCCCACATACATTTCGGGTACTGACCACGAGGAGAAAATTCGAGAAAGTAGAGCCAATACAAAGGCTTACCGACAATCTTTCTTCCTACGCACTATTCGCGAGTGGAACAAGTTTGGAAGGGTCAGATACTAGTACCGAAAGTACCCACCGCCACAAACCATTAGGTGGCTTGTGGAGTATGATATAGATGAAAGGCGATAAATACCCACCAAATGACTAACAGGATTTGTAATAAGAACTTTGTTTATTTTACTTCATTTGACAAGAAACGGGAAAGAGGTTTAAAAATGTAGGCGTACATAAACGTAATCTGTTTTCAATATCGTAGGCAAAACGCGTTTAATATTTTAAATTATTTTTAAAAAAATGGACGTACCGTCGCGAGGTTTTGCTTGGAGGTAGACTTCGTCGAGATGGAGAAGAGAGAGTAATAAGACTTCATTCTAGAAGAGGTAATTAATTTAACAAATACACATATTTCAATGGCGTTAAAAAAATAGCGACAAGCCGACGAAGTGTTCGACTCCGCGTAACATTAACAAGTCGTGTCAGAAAAGCACTTACGGTGTTCATTCAGGCGTTCATTCGAAGTATTTTACTATAAATACAAATTAAACATTTGAAGCGTATAGAGCGACTATTATTACAAAAGCGATCATATTGTCACTGCACAGCTTCCAGCGGCGTGGTGCGTCTACGAAATAAGACGGAGGAGATCACAAACATGCCTTCTGAAACGTCGCGGGCGCACTACGAGTTTGGAAAAGATCTTACTGCATACTGCGTTGTAGCAGATGACAGCACAATAGTGAAATTCATAAATTAATTTATTAAACAATCAACCCTAGAATGAATGTGATTGCATTTTTTTGTTCCATTCGGGGAGTTCTACCCAAAAACAAAACGCGCGTGGCTATGACCAATTTTTGCTTTAAACATTTGAAAGCGTTTTGTAAAGAAACAGATGGTGGGAAACGCCTACAATTTTGCCAACACGGAACTTTCAAGGTTTCCTGCCTGTTGCTTTCGAGTACACGTCGGAAGCCGAAGTTTCAGTCGCAAACAATTTTTAAGCGGAGGGTTAAATTCAGCGTTGTCAGACGCTGCCACCGACTGATGGGTCTCCCGCCAATCTACAAAATCTTTCAAGCTTTCTATCATGTAGAGACTAACGGAATTCCATGATTGCTCTCTCGTGCCTTCCAAACTGCATAATATCTAGAGCAGAACGTTCTAAAGCAACTTACATCTCCACGATTGGATTTATTTCTGGTGTACACGGGGACATGTCAGCATAAGGGGCAAGCAATGAGCTGAAAAAGCTTTCCAAAATCATACAAACTCTTAGTTCCTATAATAACTTTGTCGCGCAATGATTACTGTCGACGGCTTGCAGTTAACACGAATGATATGCAGCGAGGACATTAGCTGTAAAGATACTTGGCACGCAGCTAACCAGTAGCACACACATCATATCTTATGACTTTAATTACGTGTTAACATCCTGAGCGAAATGTGATCACTGCACAGCCGAGGATGACAGTCTTCATTCTCTTTTAAACAGTAGTGTGTGAAATGCGGAAAACAAAGAGCGAAAACACTACGCGAAAATCTCAAAAATGCTGAAGCTTCGAACCTTTAAATATAACTAATAGTGCATTAGACTTCGTGAAAGGGATCTTTAATAACAATTTAAGTTTGTACTTGCTTGTCTGCTTGGCTATCTCATTTCATTAGTTTCTGGAAAAGATTAACTTTGAATGAGAAATGTGTAATGTCTTTATATCGAGGATAATAATGTGTACAGGTTTTTATTTTAAAAAAGTTTAGTATGCGCATGTCCTATGTAAAAGCAGCATCAATTTGATGTTATCTCTTGTTTTTTGAATTTTGTACCTGGCAGTACAGATCATATTCTGAAGACAGTTGAAATAAAATAAATAAATAATACTAATAGTGGGCACTGACAGTGTTACAGAATGGAGTAAGAAGAAACACGATACTTCGTATTGATTTTACTATATCTGATTATGGTGGTTCTCCCGAATTGTGGCACGAGATAAACAAATAAAATTATTTTGGCGATCTAAACAAGTTTTCACCACTAATCATTAATTGTAATTAATTAATAACTTAATTGTAAAAATTGAAATCGAACTGCAAACACTATAAATTAATTTTATCACTGGTGGGCCTTCTTGAAACCAATGGTTGTTATTTAATTAAAGATTGTTGAGGGACACAGCAAACAGCCACAAATACTTCTGAAAAGACTCATTCGTTGCCATGACTGATGCTGGGACTACGAAGTTGAGATGGCTACAGTTGTTTTGTTGCACAGCTGTTAATGATTAAAAGTTAGCAATTGCTTAGAATTCAATTACGGATAACTAATATGATCCCTTATCTTTTAAGAGGCTTTTTATCCAACGTGGTAAAACAGTAACCTAGTCAAACAAAGGATATGCTGATGTAAGGCATTAAAATGTTTGTCAGCAGCAGGTGTTCTCGACCCAAACTCTCACGTACTGTATTACTGCAGAGTACGAGTATCTACGTAATCAATGAGCCGCAAGGGGAGGCCGAGAACATAGGCTGCAGCAACCTGGTGGTCACTAGTGACCTAGGGGCGGCGTCGCTGGGAGAAGGCAGAAGGTGGCTCGCGATCAATCTACTAAGGACGCTCCTCTGTCCTCACCGCACTACTCTACAATGCTCTGTCCTCTTCTGGTTCTCGTTCGGTGGCCGAGTCGCCTCACATTTCACGGTTGGTATGTCGCTCAGCATACCGAACAGCCGACATTCACCCTGTCTGCTCATTACATACAACATTACTTCCATCTTATAATAAATACCTAAAAATGTCAAGGAAGCCATGATACTAAAAAGTTAATTTATTCTATTATGACAGGAACTGTTTGTGACACAGAAGTGCAAAAAACCGGACAATTCTCAAATTAAAAATGTGTAAACAGCGCCGTTACCGGTTTCGATACGACAGTTTCGTCTTCAGACAGCTGTCCACGTTTAAAATTACATTTAGCTTCTACCGTACATGTGACGTTGGCTATTTATCGTTGGGGCTATAGTTCCTCGGTATGGCGGTGCTCTACGGCACAAAGCGAAGTAACAAAAAGGATTAACTCACTATAATTGGAACCAACAATTAATTTAAACGCGGAAACAAGTTTCTATGATAACAGCTAAGCTATTTTTTGTGCTACTCATATGAAAATCCTGCGTCATTTTATAGCAATGTTGACAGCTTTGAAAATTTGTAATTGGGGGTGTAGTAAACAAGATTCAGCACTTTTCTGAACTTCGAAGGTAGTCGTTCCTGTGACCGCTTTTGGGCCGTTATGGTCCTCTTCACTTGCATTTATTCGTGTCGTTACTTTTCTCCGTATAGTAACTGCTGTGCGACAAATCAAGTATACCCATCTCTAGGTGGCCATATTGCCCGATATCACTCACTGCAGTGAATGAAAGTCTTTTCAAAAGTATTTGTGGCTGTTTCTTGTGTCCCTCAACAATATTCAACTACTATGGATTTCAAGAAGGTCTAGCACTGATAACATTCCTTTATAATGTTTACAATTCAATTACTTCCAATTTTAAAGTCTCTTCTCACTTTCTAAGTTTATGACCCAAAAAACGAAGGTATTTCTCGGCTAAAACCTGAATTTCTGTGAACGTCGGCAGATAACGTACTGCGCCGACAAAGATTTTGTAGCAACTAGATAATGAACTTGGTTTTGCTAGTTCCAAGGTTTGGTGGGGAGTTTTTATTTCATTCACTGGTAATACATATCAATAACATTTTTAATTCTTATGTTTCTTTTGATCTAATTACAGAATCTGGTGATAGCAGTAGCAAAAACATATCAGTAATATAATAATCTGAGAAGTTTCTTTGGCTAAGTTCATAACGATCGTGGGTTTATTTCAGGAATTTATTTTCTTTATTAATACGATGGGTCTTTCTGCTCTTAAGGTTGTATCGTCCCGCATCTCTCGCTTTGTTCTACATTAGAATACATTATGTTAGTAATCTACAAGTACCGGTAATAATCAGTACGTAAAAACAAGCGCATAAGGTAAACCAACACGATTATAAACGAACATTCACTAGCCCTGTACAAGCATCCTGCTCTCCATCATACAAACAGTTGCACGTCCTCAGTTATTCATTCGTAATTTTCAGTTTATTTTCACTGTATATAGGAAACGAATCGTGTCGACATGCAGATTTCCGTATCCGAATGTTCCTACGTATGTCGTTTCTACTGAAAATTGCTGATGTTAAAACATTTTACAATGATCTGAATATACAAGCATACAGATCCTTCGTAATCGTTGTAAGGAGTGGGACTATTTCGCGGCTCTAGGCTACTGTGAAAATGCTACACGTAAACGTGATTAGGGCATCCCAGATACTAATTAGCAAAAAATGCACTCATATCTACCTGCCACAGCGCATAGCACAAGCATAAAAGAAGCAATTTCCTCCCATCAGAGGATGAAATGATCCTTCAACCCGGTCTGGATTCAAAGTACACGTTTACTACCTCGTAATGCTCGTATAGGGCGCGTTTAAAGGCGAAAGCCAGTGCTTAAACCCTGCGCACGAATCCAGCGTGAAACTCAATGGCCGTGGTAGCCACAAACGGCGAACAGCTGCGTTCGTCCTCAATCGAGGCAAGAATTTAATGGTACTTCTAGGGTAGTCCGAGATCTGAATACGCTCGACAAGATGAGAATACGATGGTGGAAATTTCTCGCTGGGACACTGAATCACTTGATACTTCTTCACTACACTCCTAGTGGCCAAAAAATTAAAGTGAGATGTGAATAAGCCAGTGTTTTACGGCATTTGTGATAATGCCGTGCCGCGCATTCCTATTAAGAAGTTTTGTAGCTCTGCTGCACGGCACACGCTCTGCGACGGAACGGTGTTTTACAGAGAAATGCAACTTACTGCCTAACATGCAAACACTTTTATCACAAAATAAAAAAACGAAACATGAAAGCCGCCGACATAAGAAGAAGTAGCACCAAGTAAACTTTTAGAGTTTATTCGCAGCAGATGTTAGCCCAGACGAGTCAAATCGTGTCTCTCTCCAGCTTTAAATTTTTGTACAAATGAGAAAAGAGGCAGACATCTGAGAGTAACTTTTGCCACGGATCTAGGATTACTTAAAATAACTCCGCGACTTGGACCCACTTATATAACAGCGCCAACAGGAAACCATCGAGAACAGGAAAAAGTATGGGTCCGCTGTGGAAAAAATGAAGCCTCTTACTACTATCATATAACCATTAGGAATAAAGACGTCAGAATGTGTGAAGTAATTTCTGCACACTGGGATAAATTGTTCAAATACAAATGTATATGGGTCTGAGATGTGTGAAATGTAGCAGAACAGGAAAGAAAGTATTAAAACAATAGGCATAAGGAGAGACTCTAATGTGATGCATTTAAGAACTTTTTTTTTTCTTTCGGACAGGGAATTACATAGTCTCAACCCAGTGAATGCTATTTTCATGGACTACGAAACACATTTCGTTCTTTGCGGGCATAAACTGTTAACTACGGCAACTGTTACCTGAAAGTCCAGATTATATACTCCAACCCAACACTCCATTCAACTCTGCCTCTGCACCTTTAAAGATCCAAATCTGACACCCTCATAAAAGAACATGCACTTTGCATCTATAGTGGCTGTATTAAACTGAATCAGTGTTTCTTACGACAGTTCAAATCTGGCATTCGTTTACACCATACGTTCTCTCTCGTTACCGAATCCATTCGTCAACAAAATAATATCCATCACAATCGTAATATGCGTACGAGGATTGGCAGAGGCAAACACATCAATCCGTAGAGAGTGTGAATAAGATCAAGGATATGAAACGTTTCTGTGGCTTGGTGCTACTGATGTAATCATTACGGCAGTCTTCCGTTGTCACGCTGTTTTCAGATACTACGCACTATCCTATGTGAGGTTTTTTGTACCCGCTAGTTCATTTGGAGTCAATGAAGAGCCGATATGGTCAAAGATGCATTTCATGGAACATTATGAACGTATGCAATGATCTGTACAAAATCAAGGAGAGTACTTGGAGAAGTTGGGAGGGCAAAGTTCCAAATAGGCATAATTTTCTCAAAAATTTCACAATAATCCTCCGGAAATCCTCCACGAGTACATAGCATAAAGGCCATTATTCCGTACAAGACGCGTTCCAATGTAAAGAACACATGGGGGTACGAAACTATTTTATTATTGTAAAAAGGCAAAAGCGTTTATTTATTAGAAGAAGAGTGCTAGACTGTACGTAATCGTGCTTACAGTCCGGTGCACAAGTGTGTTCATGGAATTGCTATGAAACCTAAAAACTTATAAAATATATTGAGACAACATTATCAAAACTTGACACAAGCGGCAACTCTCTGACAGAAGAACCATTCCTTCCTAATTTAACTTCAGTCAGATAAGAGTGGTGCCTGTTCTAACGAACAATCTACAAGAGTTCCAGTCAGCTCAGCGTCGAATACGAGTACTTTTTTATTGCACATGAAACTATCCTTGACGCAGACAGTCCACGCTCGTTCCTTTTCTCTATTTATTGCCTGGTTACATTTAAATGCAACACCATGGGAGTGGTTACAGCCCGAGCGTACCGTTGCTACCTGTGTACGGTATTTTGTGCAGCGTCCCAAGAATAAAAATTCTGAAGCAATTAAGTAAACCATTAAGACCTAACATGTTTCGCTTTTCTGTCGTCGCCCAGACTGAACTCGAATCATTGTTATATACGGGTAAAAGTCTAGACAGAGTATTAGTCTTTAACCAGGCGTTCTTGCAGTATTTCCAAAGTGCTGTTGGTATTAGGCGATAGTACTGTGCGAATAGAATCTCTAGTTTCTGGTCGAACTTGGCTCGCGAATGGGGGGTAATACTAACAACGTGCCAGGGTTCATGTTAAATGAACAACAGTATATCTGAGCATTTTAATGCAGTATATTACAAAAAAATGCGGTCGTGTGTATGCTTAGTTATAGTGAATCTCATGTCAGCGTTCATTATAGATATCATGAGTCCGATTAACATCGACTTATTTTCAAAGAGATTTATTGCAAGTTTCATGGTTAATTTCTTAACCATTAGCTGAAACAACAAGGCGGAATTCAAAAGGAGTGACGTCACTGTTTTTAGAGGAAGGACACGTAAAAGATGTGAAGTCCATTACTAGTTGCAACTACACGAAGTCTTATATCTCTTTTCTGTCATGGACTCATTCGTTACCCAAAAAACATGATTATGCGGAAGAGGCTTCACATTCATCTACCGGCTTATGAATTCTGCATATTTTATACCGTCGGTTAATCGGTTCGTCATGCCCTCAGGCTGCTGAAGCTAAACCGTTTGCTAACAACCAGGAAGTACATAGTAGCACTCAATGGGAGCGCGTATGTGGCTGGTTATATGCAAGGCCGCTCATTCGCGAGTGCGAGTTGCGGCTATTACACTACGGAAATATGAGAATGCAGGCTTTCTCGGCGAATCTCGATGATAAAATCTTCTCGTTTTTTTTTATTTGGCCTTTGAGTTCTTCTAGGGTTGACAGCCGAGTCAATGTGTTGTTTTCCAACAAAGTTTAAGCAAGTTTCTTACTTGCCATCTTCAGGCGAAGAAGATGGAAAGTAAGAAACTTGTTGAAACGTTGCTGGAAAACAACACATTGACTCGGCTGTCAACCTGAGAAAATTTTATTACGGAAATATACTTCAGCATATACTCCATCTTCAGTTTCTGGCATTTTTACTACAAATGTCTTGTTCAGTAATTGCTATAACAGAGGCTTCACGATTGTTTGAAACCTGCGGAAGAAATTGCAGCAACCAGTAACCATTTACGTTATCAAATTACATCATCACTTATCTTAACCGCTGCCAGGTGCTTTTACACCCATCTACGGCAGATACACATTTAGATTATTAGCCAAAGCAAATAATAAATGTAACATTCGTTATCAATACTGTCATTTTCTTCTTTCCTTTCAGAACTGTAATTATCGAGATATTAACATAGTGCATTGTGGAGATACGCCGCACGTCGAACACGTTAGCAACGTCACAGTTTCAACACACCATTAATTCTTCTCTTATGAGAGAATGCTCTTCAGTTCGCCGTGGAATCTATGTTAACTGAATCTAACAAGTAGGGGCCGGATTAACTTTTGGACGCAATTACGAAATTTACCTGTTCGCACAACAAGCTGAGGCTACTTGCTATATTCGTTCTTACCACCGCTGCCATTCGTTCTTTCAAGTACAAAGGTTCTTAGGCTGCTAAGACGATTTCATCACTGGAATGAAAGATTGATTCACTATTAGACTGATTCACAATTTCTAGCCACAAAGTGATGGCTAGTTAAGTAATAAATCTTTGCTATGTTCAGTTTGGTCGCTGCAAACTCAATACATTATCGCATGCCTATCTTGGGATCTATTTAGTAAACTGAAATCCGCAATACATTTCGTCAGTTGCACAGAAAACTCTACAAACAATTATTGAAACTGAACACTGTAGGACGATGACACGAGCGTATAACCGGATTTTACTGTAATTCTAAAAATAACATAATTTTCTTTGATGATGACTAGCTATCCTAAATGAAAGTAAGCAAGAATTACCGGACGTACTGAATTAAATAGACAGACTATTGTGCACAGCATATGGGTTGAAAGAAAATCTAAGACAGATGAAAGTAGTGTGGAGTAGCAGAAATGGGTTCAGTGATAAACGTTGTTTCATAATTGGCTATTGAAGGAATTCTGTTATCTTTAAAGCAAAATTTTCTATGTTGGCCGAAGTCATAAGAAGCAGACTAGCACAGACAAAGAGAGCAGTCCTCACAAAGTATAATACACCAAACACGGGCCTTAGCTCGCGACAGATAATTCCTGAGAATGTGAACATAGAATGCTACGGCACTGACTCACGGAATGTGAGAAAGCCCGAAAACAGGATAATAAATGGGTCTGAGATGAGTTACAGGACGATGCTAAAAATTAAGCAGGCTGATGAGATATGGGTAGGTTCCCACAGAATCGGAGAAAAAAAAGAATATTTGAAAACAAAGACTTGAAGAAGGGATATGATGATAGGACATGTATTACGAAGACATCTGGAAATAGCTTCCAAGGTACTAGAGTGACTCGTAGAGGAAGTTAGAGCTTGGAATACATCCAAAACAAAATTTAGGATGTTGGGTGCAAGTAACCTCACACTTTACGCAGATGGTGCTGTTATCTATAACGAGGTATGGTTGAAAGCTACACAAATATTCTACAAGATTTTAATCAGATTTCAAATGGGTCAAATATTGACAACTTTCTTTAAATATTCAAAAAGTAAAACGGTACACTTCACAAAATGCATCAAATTAATATCTTATGTACCAGCAGTTATAACTAGTCAACACTTGCAAATATCTGGGTACATTTAAAAATGGATTAAAAACTCTTGACGGCAATAAAATATTTACAATGGTTACTGGTTTCGTTCACAAGGTGACTATCCTGAAACCATTTATACAATGACAGTTTTTAATCCATTTTAAGGTACTTTTAGCCAGACTGCCATTTCTCCACGAGAAATGTTCTCAAAAATTACAAATGGCTGGGTGTAACGATTTATAGCGATCCAAAAATGATCACTTAAGGTAAATCGCATGTAAAAGCAGATGGCAGATATCGGTTCAGTGGGAGGATACTGGAAAAATCCAATAAGCCTATAAAGGAGTGCGACCCACACCCATGTTTTGTTACTAAAGTAGAAATTCCGCAAATACTTTTGATTGTTTTTATTCTATTTATTTATAAATTTCATTCTGTGCGATCATTCTCGCCATCAAACTGTCAAACTGGAACTGCACATGCGCGTGGGACCGACACCACATAAGACAAGGGTATTTAAAAAAGATACCAGCATTAATGGTCGCGGGTTAGTTGGGCCCTTGGGCGAGGGTTACTGAGACGCTGAAAGAGCTGAACTAGCAGACGGTTATGCGTGGACGCTATTTAAGGCGGGATGGTCCACCTTTGAAGTTCCAAGAATCGACCTAAGCGATGAATCTACAAATATTATCGGACAGCGCGGACAGTGTCACAGCGCGGACAGTGTCAATTAAGGAATAATTCTTTTCGCGCTCCAGAAGCGAATGGAACGGGGAGAAACCTTAGTAAGTGGTACAATCGCAAGTATCCTCAGCCAAGCACTTTACAGTGATTTGCGCGTTATGGACGTAGATTGGTTTTGAAAAGTATTCTGCATTAAGCAAACACAGTTTCCTCTTTTTCCATCCCTACATGTTTCGGTGAAGTTCCACACCACCATCGCCAGTGGATCCATCTTATTTTCTGTAGAATAACAGGTAAACATTGCATGATAATATATACAGACTAGGAATTATCGTCATTATGTAAGATTTTAAAATATACAACTTAATAGAACATAGTGACTTTCGTGTACCTGTCCGTCGTCTGACAGCAGATCATATTTTTGTAGTTTATAATCTTTGACTAATAAAGATTTCTCTAGTTTATATCATCCTGATTATATGCGGATGACAGACTGTACCAAAATATCAGCCGTATTGCAGACGATAGACAGGTAGAGAAACAAATCTATTAAGGTACTTATTTCATACAACAGAACCTGAAAAAAACGCAACACCCTGAAGGACTGTGTTCAGTGTCACCAAGGCGTAATATGTGCACACTGTGGGACTGCAGTGTTAGTGATTCATTTGTCGCGCTCATCGGAGTTCAAATGGCGCTCAGGAGGTCGGTCTGTGCAACCTCTGTTTTGTATCCGAAGGCAGAAACTGAGCTGAGTTTAGAGGCAAACAGTGTTTGCAATACTCATTCTAGGGTACAACCTTCTCCCACCGACGAATGCATACCCCTGTTGAACAGCTTCTCACCCTTTGAACGGGTCACATTGTGGGCCTGCAGGAAACTGGATGGTCGTATACAGAAATTTCTGCCCATATTGGGCACAATGTAAGGGTGTTGTGTCGCTGCTTTCAGCACTGGTCTGCGGAATTACCGACTCCAGTAGAGCAGATTCTGGACGACCGCGTAGTACAGACGCAATTCGAGATCGACGCACTATGCGAGAAACGGTGGCGGACCCCTCACCCAGGAACGACATCCGGCCATATGTTGCACCTCCTGAGTCATCAGCCACCATTGGGAACGGCCTGCTTGCAACTGGATTAAGCTCACATGTGCCTCTTGTCAGGCTATCACTCCCACCGCCAAGCTTGGCAACTCCAGCGCCGCGAGAGAGTCGACTGGAGAGTGGAATGTCTTCAGTGATGAGAGAAGGTGCTGCCTGTATGTGAGATATGCACATCCACGTGTTTGGCGTTGACGTGGTAGGCTGCCTATTAGGGAGGACATTCGTCCAAGACAGGCAGGTTCCTGTCCCAGGTTTCGTGGTGGGAGTTAGGGGGAGGGCAAAATTACAACTCGTGGTCACACTTACTATTTCTGCAGGGTAAAGTAATCACATGCTGTTATCCCCAAGTCTTCGACAGAAAGGTGATGTGCTTCTATAGCAGGACAGTGCACGTCCACATACGGCTGCAGCGACGCATCGTGCTCTTCATCGTGTCCAACAACTGACGAGGACAGCGAGATCACCAGATCCCTCGCCGATTGAACACGGATGGGGTATGCCATTCGCCACCTTTATGATTGGATTCGGCACCTTTATGATCAGATCGTTTGTATGCTAGAATAGACTCCTGCGTTGCTAACAGAGTGGTGTACACTACGTACTGATGCGACTGTTTGGGCACTCTTTATTGTGACGTGTGTTTCATTGGTTTATTACAATATATTTACCCTCTTGTGGGTCCACTCGGTAGTATATGTCTTTTAAGGACCAAAATGATGTACTACTGCTTTGATAATCTGTTGATGGTAACTCAGACGAAACAGGCCCATTGTTAAAATAGAAGCAATAATTTTAATAATAATATTGCATTTGTGCAAGTTTCAACTGGACGCCAGTTAAGCGACTTGGGCATCTCCAACCAACCCAGTTATCGATGCGGGGAAAGGAGAAACTACAGTTGAACGTGGAATCCGAATGACGTGTTGTTGCTGGTGAATCTCCACACAATTGAGAAGTGAATGCTACGTTAAAACGCAGACTGAAAATCCGTGTTCCAAATAGGGTTCGACCTCGCATCTTTCGATTTGGACAAACACTCTTTACCGCTATAGCACCAGGCCCTGCCACTTATTTTATTAAAATGCAATGGTGACAATCCAAATGCTTTTTCTTATCTGTTACACGCCAGAGAAAATCCCGCTGACGTGGTGATACTTCACCGAAATACGTATGGGTGAAAAAGAAGAAAATTGCCTTTGCACAAGGCAGAATACATTGAGGTGACAAAAGTGATGGGATAGCGATATCCACATACAGAGATGGCGGCAGTATGTAGTATCGCCTGCGCGAGGTACAAAAGGACAGTGCATTGGCGGAATTGTCATTTGGACTCAGGTGATAAATGTGAAAAGGTACCCGGAGTGATTAAGACCGCAAAACAGGAATTAACGGACTCTGAACGCGGAATGGTAGGTGCAGCTATACCCAAAGGGCATTCCATTTGGGAACTCGTTAGGGAATTCAGTATTCCGAGATCCACAGTGTCAAAAATGTGCCGAGAACAGTAAATTTCAGGCATTACCTCTTACCACGGGCAACGGGGTGGCCGACGGCCTTCACTTAACGACCGAGATCACAGGCTTTTGCGTAGAGTTGTCAGTGCGGAAAGACAAGCAACTCCGCGTGAAATAACCGTATAAACCAATGTGGGCGCACGACGATCGCTTCCGTTAGGACAGTGCGGCGAAATCTAGCGTTAATGGGCTATGGCAGCAGACGACCGATGGAAGTGTCTACCCTAACAACACGACATTGCCTGCATCGCCTCTCCTGGGCTCGTGACCGTGGTCAGGTCAGATGAGTCCCGATTTCAGCTCGTTAAGTAAGAGCTGATCATAGAGTCCGTGTGTGGCGCAGAGCCCACGAAGGTTGTCAACGAGGTACTGGGCACGTTACTGGTGGCTCCGTAACGGCGTGGGATGTGTATACATAGAATTGACTGCGTCCTCTGGTCCTGCTGAACCGATGACAGGAAATGGTCATGTTCATCTACTTGGATATCATTTGCGGCCATTCATGGACTTCATGTTCCCAAACAACGTTGGAATTTTTGTGGATGACGATGTGCCGCGTCATTGCGCCATATTGCGCGCGACTGGTTGGAAGATCATTGTGGACAATTCGAGCGAATGGTTTGATCGCCCCGCATGATCCCCATCAAATATTTATGGAACGTAATCGAGACATAAGTTCGTGCACAGAATCCTGCACCGGCAACTCTTTCGCAATTACGGACGGCTATATAGGCAGCATGACTCAATATTTCTGCAGAGGGCTTCCAACGCCTTGTCGGGTCCGTGCACGTCGAGCTGGTGCACCAGGGCAAAAGGAGGTCCGACACTATATTACTTGGGTGCAAACGCGGGCAAAATGTGAATTGCGGCCTGAAAAAATATATTGGCGTCAAACAAGTTAGTGTTTGCTAAATAAAAACGACCGTCTCCAGTGTTCACGGTTTGCAACACGCAAGTGTCGCACAGGAAGTGTGTGGGGGCGCTGAGAAGATGTCAAGGTCGCCGCCGGTACCCTGCCAGCAAGTAGCCGCGTCGAGGCGCGGCCGCGGCGTCCCGCAAGCAGGGGTCGGGCGGCGGCGGGGTGACGACCCTTACCTAGCCCAAGGCGGGCCACAGCCACAGTGGAGCCGCACCCTCGTGCGGGTCGATACGCACCGCGGCGGGGCGGGCAGCCGGCCTGTCCCACACGGCGCGGCTCTGCCCCATCCCGTCCGCGCCGTGTCATTACCCCCGCGGTGACGCGCAGTTTGGGGCAAACGCCCTCAGCCCGTCCCGCTCTGGCCTGCCTCACCGAGCGCTGACGCCGCCGCCGCTACCGCCACCGACGCCCGTATCGATTTTTGGGCCTGCCCGGCTCGGCTCGGCGCCGCTTTAAAGCCCGACTAGGCGGGACGCGACGGCTCCACCCTGCCGCGCCGAGGCACGGCGGGCGCGCGCCGACAACCCCCGACTCCCCCTGGCGGGCAGCGCTCGAGGGGGAAAGAAGGGAACAGAACGGAACGGAGCACGG
The DNA here is from genome assembly GCF_021461395.2 of Schistocerca americana. NCBI lineage: Eukaryota > Metazoa > Arthropoda > Insecta > Orthoptera > Acrididae > Schistocerca > Schistocerca americana. The sequence goes on along the minus strand of NC_060122.1, from coordinate 380,442,395 downwards.
AACACGGGAGAAGAAACGCCGCGCGCGGCGGGGCGGCTGGCCGTCTTGGCTGGCGTTGCCAAGTCTCCTCCGCAGCTTGTGCCGCCGCCAGCGCGTTCTCCGATAGCTGCTGCTGCTACTGCCCGCCTGACACCGGTTGTCCCACTCGTTCACCACTGCCGATATTCTCAACACCTCAAACGGCCAGCGCCATCCGAGTACTATGCTAGCGCCCACGAAAAGAAGACAGTAAGAAAGCAACACAAAACGGCATCCAACTGTCTACATCTGCGACTGTATTATCAAATTTGTATGAGATAACAGTTTTCAGCTTCAGCCAATTTTTCCAATATTTACGGGTACCAAACGTTTCGTCATGTTGCCACTATAATCAGGTGCTTAATTTTTATTTATAAATTTAACATTTCTGTTCTGTCCAGAAATAAAGAACCGCTCTACACGCAAATACGTATAGTCGTACAACTTAAATGTAAGCAAGACGATACAATACACAGCCTATTCATGATTATGTTTACTCTTCTTCAATTGGCCGTGCTTGCAGCTAAAACCTACCGTTTGTAAGGTTGTGCAAAACACTGTTTTTTTCATATATACTCAAACATGTTTCAGCATCTCTGTGTTTCCTCAGTGCGTTTTCTTCATTTAAACCTTAATTTAACGTAAAAGAGACCACTGAGGATGGCACAGAGGTGCTGAAACATGTTTGGGTGTATATGAAAAAGCACCGTTTTGCATATCACGTGGATCTTATATCCAGTAATTAATACGAAGGACATTGGAGGAAAGCATTCTCCGAAAAATCTTCACGAAAAGAAAGGGGAAGCTAATTAGATTTCTGCTAAGGGATGTAGGAATTTTTAATATGGCAACAGAAGGGCAAGCAGGGGCACAAAATTGAAGGGACAAAGACAGATTGCGATGTACAGAATGACTCTCCAGAATGTTAAGTGCAGTATGTCTGTTGATGAAAATATATTGAAGATGGGAACAAATTAGTTGAGAGTAATGACAGTATGGAAGAATGAAGAAGTATGAAATTGTAGAACTATAAGAGTATCAGAAAGTGCATAACGTTCCTCTGGTATGTTAGGCACAGTGGACATGCAGAGCAAACGATTAGTCCAAGCTAGAAATACCCGTTCGACGGGAAGAAATCAACTGAAATAAACCGAGTACCACCATGAAAAGGACCTGCAGATCATAAAACAATTACATTCAGGACAACAAGATTAACACAATGCCCTGTTTAGAACAGAGTAAATGATATTTAATCTAGATTGTCATCAGAGCGAATACTTGGCAAACACCTAACGAAGAGTTTAATCTGAAACAATGTACTGTGCATTGTAAGAGAGAAATCGATAATTGACTCTGTAATAAAGAGCCGACATTCCTAAATAAAAGCGCCCATTGAATTATTATTTTTCACAACTTAAAAAAAAAACCAGCAGGTTCGGTGCGTTAAGACCACCTACAGTAGCAGCCACAAGCCTGCTGGCAAGCGTCGTGCAGATGGACTAATGACCGAGGGTCACATGACTGACACCCCGTGACGGCCAATCACGGCCGCGACGCACTGCCGAGACGACGCTGCAGCGATCGAAGATGTTATACACACACACACACTTTCGCCCCGATACATTCCTCCCTGTATACGCGCGGTCCTGCCCGTCACGCCTCCTTTGGGCTTCCTAGAAATACATTTATCCACGGGCCGAAAAAGACAAAGAAAAGAAAAATGAACTAGGCAATTACTCACCCCGCATTTTCAGCGATGACTGTTGACATGGGTCGTGCATCAGCATTAGGGATAACAATCCTTGCCACTTGTCGAGTATTTTGTGCGTTTCTGGCAGTATATCCTTCACGAGCCCGGCGCAATATTCATGTACACACGCACTAAGCAAGGACGCTGCGTCACATCCGACCCAATTTCCGAAATCACTGACCTCAATCTGTAGCGTTCCGTTGGCACACACAGACCGAGCTTTGCGTCACCTGCTCACAGCCACAGACAAAATGTAATTTCTGCGGGTCTGCTAAACCACTCGTATTTCACAATTGTCTGCGCTGTCACCACACTTAACTCACCGCGCTGTGATCCTGAAAAACTCTGTTTAGAAATCCTAGTAAGTACACACGGAAAGTTACACTTATTTTCTGTACGCGATGATTTTTTTTTTTTAAAAAAAAAAAAAAGAAAAACCGAATTCCTTTAACTTAAGGCACACTGACTCTCATATTTATATGTGAAATAGGGAACACAAAATTCTAGCGTTTAACAGTCCTGGCAAGTAGTGTTACGCTTATTGTTACGTCAGCAGGACTCAGTACTGTCGCGGAAACACTGTTTTGTTCACACACACAGCGTCGCAGCCATTAGTGTTTGATGCATCGGGAAACGTCGTACGAGGAACACTTTATTCTCCGGAGTGTATGCGAAGGCCGGTTTCTTCAGGCACGAGGGGGCTGCTGAGGCAACTGTGGTTCAGTTCGCCACCAGGGTGGGAAGGAGACATTGCCGCTGCCGGCAGCAACGGCGCCCCGCTTCGGCACACACCACACCGCGCCACGCCACTCACACACGCGCCTCACACCACACAGCTCCTACTCCTACACTGGCGGGCCGCTGCGTGACTGGGCGCCGTTGTCCCACAGCGCCGAGCAGCATGCCGCCAGGTGGCAGCACCGTCGCGGCCGCACGCCTCGCGCCAGTCCGCTATTTCATTGCCAACCTTCCCGCGCCATACTACCGATAAAACCAGCGGACGACATCGTGACCTTCTACAAACGTCAGCAGTACACACGGATGTGAGTTTCGGATAGATAAATCATTTCTCGTCAAATAATTTTATTGATCACCTCAACGCAGTACTACCATAACAGGAAGCTATGAAGAAAGGACGTGCCGAAGTTGGTACTACCTGCAGTACTACTGTTGCCCTACAGATCACAATCACAATAAACATATATTCACTGCATTAAAAACTACCTTAACTTACATTCTCTGTAAAAATTACGAAACGTAGAAAAGCAAGTTTCACTTTGAACATGCCATAAAAACAAACGCGGACACAGAAATCTGTGGTGTAACTGAATACTTCTGTTCGTCGCATAATTGTAAGTGAAACACATTTTGACGCGTCATGTCACTCTGTTTATAGTTTGCAGTTGTGCCGCGAGTGTTGCGCTTATAAATACTTAGATTAAGTAATACCCCTGCAATCAAAACACAGTGTAGGCAGTCTCTTTACTAGACCTGTTGCATCTTATAACTGCTATGCTAATAAAAGACAGTCTTTGGTTTCTCTTCCCCACAAAACTATTTATGTGATTGTTCTAGTTTAAATTGTTCATAGTTGTTATCCCTATGTATTTCGTTGAATTGATAGCGTTTAAATTTGTATGAATTATACTAGTATTCATATGGATTACCTCACACTTTTCCTCATTCAGATCCAACTGCCACTTTTTGCACCATACGGATATTGTTTCTAAGTCAAGTTGCAATTTGTTTTGATCATTTGATGACTTTACTAGACGGTAAGTGACAAACTCGGCTGCAAACAATCTAAGAAGGCGTGCTCAGATTGTCACCTGAATCGTTTATTCATTTCAGGAACAGCAGAGGGCCTATAACACTTCCTTGGGAAGCGCCAGGTATTGCTTCTGTTTTACTTGATGACTTTCCGTCAGTTACTACGAACTACGACCTTCCTGAGACGAAATCACGAGACCAGTCGCACAACTGTGACGATACTCCATACGCACGCAATATGATCAGAAGTCCCTTGTGAGGAACGGTGTCAAAATCCTTCTGGAAATCTAGAAATATGGAATCACTTTGAGATCCCTCGTCGATAACACTTATTACTTCGTGCGAGTAAAGAGGCAGCTGTATTTCCCAAGCACAATATTTTTTGAATCAGTGCTGACTATGTCTCACTGTATATTTTCTACATGTGGCTTGCAATCGATGGCTGGCTCTGAGCGCTATGGGACTCAACTGCTGAGGTCATTAGTCCCCTAGAACTTAGAACTAGTTAAACCTAACTAACCTAAGGACATCACAAACATCCATGCCCGAGGCAGGATTCGAACCTGCGACCGTAGCGGACTTGCAGTTCCAGACTGCAGCGCCTTTAACCGCACGGCCACTTCGGCCGGCTGCAATCGATGACTTTAGTATGAAGGCACTTACGTGTTCTACGTGTGTTGCCTTGAAATTTTGCCGAGGTTTTCCAATGTAAAACAAACTGCAATCAGAGAAATTTAGTGTGAGAATTTCACTACGCTAATCTGCTATTTGTGGCAAACGAGATTTTGACATCGAGGTTTTTTTATATACAATCAATCTTTTGCGTGACAGCATCCAATTATGGTATCGTTACGTATTTATGTGCTAGTTTTATTGTTTTCTGTGAACGTTTTGTCTTTGTTGTATTCTAGATTTAATGGACAGTTTGCCTATTAATTTTGTTAAGCAACCATTGTTTGTTGCTATTATTTTGACTGTGTTTGCTTCTGTCGCGCTGTGTTGGTTCGGTGGTAAGCTGTGTTCTCAGTGTAACATAGATATGAATGCTGCCTGTCTGTATGATATTGGGTTATGTGACGAGTTGTATACTGTGGTGGCTGTGACAGCTGGTTTTTTGTATATGGCAAAAACATGTTTCTGTTCGTCATTCCTGAACGTTAAGATTCAGGAAATTTATTGAATAGTTCACTGCAAGTTCTACCGTAAAGTTTGTGTTTTTATGGAGGGAGCTGACTTCTTCAGCTAGTATCTGATATATTTCATTTGTGGTGGCACTGAGCAGTATAAGAGGTCATGACATATCTTTTGTAATACGTTATTTTCTCCGTCAATTAGCTTTTACTTTTTAAAAAATTATGTTGGAATAAAAGGATAAACTTTAAAGTATGAGAATTTTTTTTATTGAAAACATATTCTAACTCCATTTCGTTGTTCGATTTCTCTGCTTTTCACGGTAGTCATTCTCGTTCGTTGGAAACTTAAATATGCTTCGCGCTCTTTGTCTGTTTCGTTTTTTCGCTGTTCTTTTTGTTTTTGCCATATTTCTCCGAACTGGCAAGCTTTCCTCACATTTGGGCAAAGTCTAAAATATTACTCAAATCAAAATTTTATTAGCAAGTACACCAAGTACAACTCAAACACTTTATTTTCGATTTATAGTCACCCAATTTCTTTGACTGCTCACATTTCACCTTTTTTTCACTCACCGCACTACTTTTTCGGTTCCTTCCATCGTCACTGATAAGAAACTCACGTTAGAAACCACGATGGGTCTTGCTTTATGTACCCCTACCAATGGGTAGTCCCACCAATGACGAATTCCGCAATATACCAAAAAAGCTTCGAATGGTCCACAATGTTCCACAATCATCAGGGACATTATGGAATCTTCCCGAACATTACAGGAATCCCCGATCATTGTGGAACATTCCGGAACATTGTGGAACGTTGTGGTGTGCTGTCAAATACTCTCGAATGTTCTGGAATGATCTCGAATACTCTCGAATGTTCCGGAATGATCTAGAAATTTCCAGAGGGCTAAACTTCCCGGCCCTTACATCTTCAAAACCACGCCACGCCCTTCAGGTAAAAACGGGAGCATTCTTCATGGAAGGGGGATAGAGGGCTACCACATCATGTAACTCCTTTGATCGTACCGCCACTGATTTCTGGGTTTTAGCTGCACACACATTGTGCAATTACCTTTATAATATAAGTACATTGATTAAGTTACTCTAAAATATTTCTATTGTTTCTACTACAGGTAAATTTGAACACAGATTTACGATATCAAATGTAGCAACTGGCCTCTGTAGGAATTTTAATCAGTCTATCCATGATAGACATGAGAAAAATACGCCGGTGAATGTTAATTTCTTTAATTTGGATGGCCAATTCATCAATGTTTTTGACAGTATGTGATAATTCGTGCGTGTAATGTATATGAAATTTACCGTTGCCAAAGATATCTGTAAGGAATCTCCAGTGTTACATACATCATTTACATTTAGCATAGTTGTATATGTACGAAACAGAAAATTATTTTTATTGTAATTTCCTTTAGTGAGACGACGTTACTGATGGATAACAACGCTCTATGTCGTAACTGCTCATTGTTGAAGAGAAACCATAACGCATTCTGGTAGCCGAGATAACTGTTAAACTATTACGCCTTTTAATATCTCAGTACAAGAAAAGAAATATAGGAATTTTGAGGTCTTATAAAACTACCGAGAGAAAGTCGTAAGTGAAAGAAGCGCTTCATACAAATAAAATCCAACGCTGTCTTGCTAAATATTTGTATGGACGGAAATAATAAATAACAAAATGTTCCTATGGCCTGCCCAATAGCAATAATCGAAGGCAGGTATGTTTGCACGACTGCAGGTGCTGAAATCAGTTGATGTTCTAATTTAGCCCTATAACATTCTATAACTGTTCGAGTGTCCCTTCTTTACGTGCATGGAATAAAAAACCGGAAGTTTGGGAACTTCGACTCAATAAGGGTAGATTGAAATAGACTCTGATCGGATTTCGCCGCTGTATGCACAAGTCTGTACTTCGTACTGAGAATCTGCCGTTAACGGATACATAACGTCCTAGCCATATACACTGATGGAGGAAAATCTCAACACCAAAAAATAATTACTATAGATCAATGAAATTTCGGGAATATATTTGGCTAGGTAATATATTTAAGTGATTAAAATTGCGAGATCACTGGTTAAGGTACGCGCGAGATACGCCATTGCAAATGTGAAATGTTGGTACATTAGTAACTGGTGTAACCGCCAGAATGCTGTATGCAACTTTGCATGCATTGTGTTGTATACAGGTGCCGGATGTCTGTTTTTGGGATGGAGTTCCACTCCAGTTGCACTTGGACGGTCTATACAGGAACGGTTAACGCTGTTTGTGGATGATGCTTGAGTTGTCGTTCGGTGATGTCCCATATGTGCTCGATTGGAGACAGTTTTGATGGTCGAGCAGGCCAAAGCAATTTGTCGACGTCTGTAGAGCATGTTGGGTTACAACTTCGGTATGTGGGCGAGCGTTATCCCGTTGGAAAACACCACTTGGAATGCTGTTCAACAATTGCAGCACAACAGGTCGAATCACCAGACTGACGTTCAAATTTGCAGCCAGGATGTGTGGTACAACCATGAAAGTGCTTCTGCTGTCGTATGAAATCGCACCTCGGACCATAACGCCTGATGTAGGTCCGGTATGTCTAGCATGCAGAAGGTTGGTTGCACACCATCAACTGACTTCCTTCTAACACAAGGCCATCGCTGGCACCAGGGCAGAACCAGCTTGCGTCAAAAAATACAGCAGACTTGCACCCTGCCCTCCAATGAGCTCTCGCTTGACACCACTGAATTCACAACTGGTTGTGGTTTGGAGCCGGCCGCGGTGGTCTAGCGGTTCTAGGCGCTCAGTCCGGAACCGCGGGAGTGCTACGGTCGCAGGTTCGAATCCTGCCTCGGGCATGGATGTGTGTGATGTCCTTAGGTTAGTTAGGTTTAAGTAGTTCTAAGTTCTAGGGGACTTATGACCACAGATGTTAAGTCCCATAGTGCTCAGAGCCATTTGAACCATTTTTGTGGTTTGGAGTCAGTGGAATGCGCGCTACAGGGCGTCTGGCTCTAAGCTGTTCTTAAAGTAACGGATATGTAACAGTTCTTTGTGGACTGTGGTGCCAACTGCTGCTTAAATTGCTGCTGAGATGAAGTACGATGCGCAAGAGCCATACGCCGAACACGATGCTCTTCCCCTCGGTACCGTCTGGTGACCGTTTTCTTGCGACCGTATATTCTGTTGAGCACCGCTGCCAGTAATCATGTACAGTGGCTACATTCCTGCCAAGTCTTGTAGCCCTATTACACGACCTTGATCAAACTTAGTGAGGTGTTGATAATGGCGTCTTTGTCGCCTTAAAGGCATTCTTGACTAACATCAATTCACCACGTATAACGTCAAAGGCAACTAACGCTCAAGACCGTTAAAGCGTATATTTAAAGCAAACCTGATTTGCATCCTCATACCGGCGCTACGAGCGCCACACTTACGCTACTGGCGTGAAACTTTAATAGACGCTACCTTTCACATGTAGAAACACGCCTACCAACTTTTGTTTATGTCGAACAACTCCTTTGTGGTGCTGCGATTTTTTCCCGACAGTGTATTTACAGTCACCTTATGCGTCTTTAATTCAGGTTAAAGTGTACTTCTATTTTTCCTCTACTGTTGTCGCCTCAGAACACCATACACAAACGAGTATGTTGTTGTCGTTACCAAGAGACCGCTGTTTTTGGAAGCTACTAGCAGATAACGTTGGACGGCGGGGACTTGAAGCTCTCTCTCGGCTAAAGAAATTTTGTGTGGGAGAACATAAAAGTGCATAGTATGGATTGTGCCGATTGTCAGAGAAATGTGGGAAACGTTACGTGTTCACCAGCAGTGACTTATAAATTACTGTATCGTGAAGGCACACTGCTTCCTCTTGGTGAACCGTGATGGAATTGCACTTCGAATAACAGATGTTGACAGAAGTGATATTCACGCTACGGGTAGTGATATGTCTTATCGTATCTGCCTTGCTACCTGTAATTTGGAGTTTACTTTATCGCCTCCGCGGAATAACCAATAAAACCCAAGGGTGATTCAGTGTCTAGACTGTCTTGTATCCTCGAAGTAAACTGCTAGTACTTCATGTGAGATTAGCCAATGATGCCTCCCTTCAACGAATTACAACATGAATGTGTTATTGGGTGGCACTGATCAGCTGTAAGGCTAGGCGCGCACAGGCGATTTTTCAGTCGGCGCGACTTATCAATCGCTGTCGCGGAAGTACATTGTGGTGCGCACACAGCGGCATGAAAATCGCAACTACTCGCAGTACCAGTATGGATTTCATCGAAACAGCTTGTTTGGTGGCGCTTTTACTACGAAGAAGGGCGAGAAAACAGCGCAAATGTCGTTACTGGGTGCATCCGATTGTAAGTCGAAGACTAGTGAAAGGGTAGTTTTACAAATTACACGAAGAGTTACAAAATCACCCAAATAAATTCTTTCAATACTATCGAATGAGTAAGAATAATTTTGATACACTGCTTCAGACAGTAGGACCGAATATAACAAAACAAGATACGACATGGAGGAAGTGTATACCACCTGAGGAGCGCTTATCAGTGACTTTGAGGTGAGCACACAGTATTTCATTCAACAGTTTTTATTGCCCTTTTACATTATTGATTAGATACATCAAGAAAATCACTACTGCAAGTCGAAACTGGCGAAACAGCGTGTTTTTGATTACAGACATTGTCGTGCTCGTAGAATGGTGGAATGTACTTTGGGGATTTTGGCTAACAAATGGAGAATATTTCATCGACCTATGGATGTGGGTGTTGGTTTTTCAGACATAATCATAAAAGCATGTTGTATTCTGCATAATTTCGTAAGACGAAATGACGGTGTACGAACTGAGGACGAGTCGTACGAATGCTTTCTGCAAGGCTGTGAGCCTGTAGGAATAAGAGCTGATGCGTGTGGTATGCAGATAAGGGATTATTTTGCAAACTACTTTGTGACTCCACAAGGATCAGTATCTTGGCAATATGAAAGAATTTAAATTGTTGTAACTGTGATGTCTACATGAATCAATAATATAAGTGAACTATGAAATACCTTTGTTAGTCTTTTCTGGTCCAGGCAGTTCAGTCCAGTTCCGAATTAGGCTCAGCATACTTCTCCCCATAGTTTCTCTTTCAAATTGCGATCACTGTATTCTTTTAATTTCCTGTTGTAGAGAGCTGGTCGCTTTTCTACTTCTGCAATTAGTCTTTCTTAATCGACAACACAACTTACAATGTCATCCGTAGCGCAACTCCCGTTATCAGACATGCTGCTGGCGCACTGAACTTGTCTGTATGCAACACAGAGCGAGAGCGACTGACTGAGAAATCGCGTCGCTAGTGCGCGCGGGCCCATGCCAGTGCCTGTGAATCATTCCATACATGCGACAATCGCGTCGCGCGTGAAATAGCGCCGGTTGCGTCTTTTAAATCGCCGCTACTTTTTTGTCGCACGTGCGCGCGCTCCTACTCGAGCCACTGTGTTTCATTCTTGCGACAAATAAATCGCGCGACGGAAAATCGCCAGTGCGCGCCTAGCCTAAGCGACCGGGTTATTTGGCAGACGAAGGGAAGTCCCTGGGGTAGATTTAGCAGAGCTATTGTGTGTTAGATTTCGAGTATTTTTATCTGAAGTGGGTTTACTTGAAAGACAATGTGCAAGTCTTATCAGCTGCGTGCATCGAAATTGCTTCCTGTTAGACTTAATTTGACCATGGTGCGATATTAACACGAGTCTTTTGCAGTTTCCAGCTAGTGTAAATCTGCCTAGGTCCAAGTTGAGCCTTGGTCCTCGTAATGCTATGAATTTATACAAATTAGTTAATGTTGAGCTCGCATTTGAAATGCAGAGCTATGTTGAGATTCATCCTTAAGATTTAGTAAACTGAGCTTTTAATAAAATTTTTCAATTTTTTCATAAAAACTCCAAAATAATTTTCAATAGAAATACTGTGTTATCATTTGTTCAGGCTATTGCGCTTTATAATTACTGTACCCAAAATAAATTTTGGCTTTAGCAGAGAATTCTTAATGCATTGTTAGTGTGAAAAAGTCAAATTAAGGTGTTGTGATATTCTCGTACTGTGTACAAACGTGTACTGTTAGTGTAACCTGTGTGTGAATTGGGCCAGCCCACCACGTGTTTTCTCCTAGTTCTATTTGTATATTGCTTTTATGTCGGCTGGCTTGTGTGCTGGAGGCTCAGCATCCACTACTCTCTTTTTATGAATGGGTAGTAAACTTAACCAATGCTGTTTTCCTTGTAAGTAACAGTAACTGTCAGTCATCTTTTGCAACTGAATTTTATTAAGCAAACATCTTTCACCTATTTCTTTTAGGCATCTTTATTTGTGCACAGAGGAAATGAAAATTACAACAATTATTTGCCTAACAATAAATCTTTCGATTCGAATCGTGTGGATTATGATGCAAATGCTTCATAGTAGCAATTTATCCAATGCAAACATCTGAAAACAGTCTTTTTTATATCTTCTTCATACTGGGCAGCGCAGCCACAAATTTACTACGTGACTATGGAATTTTTGCACTTAGTTATATAGGTATCTTCGTTCGACAGCTAGTTTCGGATTTTTATGCCAATCTGGATGGTTTCTTTTCTTTTAAGATTAAAAACCTACATTACTGCCACGACACAGGAACACAGTCGTATGAACGTAATTTAACGAAGAGAAAAGGGTGCCATTCATACTGTCAGGTCGAAATCACAATCACGTTCTAATCAGAAGGCTGCGAAATCAATGAAGAACAACACTTCAAACTTAAAGCACGTTAATTACTGACGCCTATGTACAGCTAGAACAGCTGGATGGAGAGTGCAGTTATTTATACAACCATCGGATATTCCTGGTATACTAACATTACATATGTCAAGAAACTTCTAGAAATGATAAAAACTAAATACCGAATTATTGCTGGTGGTCAGGTGTGAATCAGAGACCCACAGCATATCAACTAGCGACGCTAACCACTACATCACGCAGCATGCGGCGTTACTTGCTCTCCTGGAGAAACAGCGGAACTCGTCGAAGCTTTACGACCGTCGAGTGGGTCTTCTGTTTTCTTGAACCTCCTATCGCCGATCTGCGCCTCTGGACTGCAGTAGGCCATCATATGAAGGCCACGAACGGGGTCTCAGTTTGTCTTCTTGATGAAAGGTCGTAATCCTCGAGTACATACCTGACGTCTGACAAGCAACAAAGATATGATGTGGCCCAAAGTAGGGCTTTAGTAACATTTCCGATTGTCCCATTTTCCGTACTGGCTTAAAAATCCACACTAAGTCTTCCGGGCTGTATGTCACTGGCCAGTCTTTGGCGTTATGGGCCTCTCGATCTTTCTGCTAGGAGTCCACGATCCATGCGCGAGATAGCTTTCTTCGGGCCCTCGTGATGATGTGTTTCACGTTGTTATCCCAAGTATGTTCCAGCGTCGTTTCAGATCCGCAAACATGGAGCAGAAGGAATGGTGCAAAGCCTTTAGTCTCTTGCTTTGCTGTATTGTATGCGAAAGACACGATGGACATTATTGTATTCCAATCTTCCTCAGATTAGCTTACATCGAGAGCTTATCTGCCAGCGTTCTGTGAGACCATTCGTCCGAGGATGGTAAGCTGTCATCATCCCATGAGCGGCGCTGCAACGAGAAATTATATCTGATACTAGTCTCGAATAGAAAACGTACCCGCGATCAGAGATCATCACATGGAGTTGTCCATGTTTCAAAATGAACTCTTCTACAAGGAATTTTGCAGTTACTGGAGGTTCAGCAGTCGGTGTAACTTTCGTAACAGCAAACTCGACGAGACAGTCCGTACAGACTACTATCCACACAGCACTATTTCTCACTTCGGGAGTTACAGGCAGTATTGGTATCAGTTGTCCCGGAGGTAAATGCGGTACATGCTTCTGTAATTGGCTTTCCTCAGAGTTGCTCACATAGCGTCTAACGGATTGGTAGAAAACTGGCCAGTGATATTTGCGTCTGATTCAGTCTAGAGTCTTCATGAATTCCAGGTGACCATATGTTGGAGCATCGTGGAAATACTTCAGCACAGTTGGTCACAGAGGACTTGGGGTTACGGGCAACCGTTCCCGCCCCATCGGATCACAGTTCCTCTTATACAATGTTCGGTCTGTTAAATGTAATCCTCCTTTGGTCGGTTCCTCCTTCTTCGAGGCTTCTTTGTTTTCAGCAATGCTGGATCTTCTTCAGTTCAGCGGCAACGTCACTTACTCCAACGATGACTGAGATTTCGTCCATACTGATGTGTTCAGCCGAAAGACTCCTCGAAAGGAAGTCAGGATCCTTGTTTTTGCATAACATTGTGCCGTCGCAGTCCTGAAGTCTCAGTGTCCATTCTGCCAGTCGGCCCAACGGATCCTTCAGGCCAATCAGCCAGCATAGACAATGGTGGTCCGTCACAGTAGTGAATGGTTTGCCATATAAATAAGGCCAAAACTTACTAAAGGCCCAAACAACTGCAAGGCACTCTTTCTCGATTGTAGAGTAGTTCTTCTCGGACTTCGGTGAGTATTCTGGAAGCATCAGCTGTTACATTTGCAGCACCTTCCTGAATTTGTACAAGAAGTGCCCTACCCCAAAACCGATAGCGTCGGTGTGAAGTTCTGCCTCGTCATTCTCGTCGTAAAATGCTTGAATTGGAGAAGATACTAGTGCCATCTTAGGACAAGGAAGGATCTTTCTTGTGCCTCCCTGCAGTTATTCTTCCGAGGTACGGTCCTTGGTACAGAAATCCTTTATGAAACGCCAGTAGTACGTGCACAGCCCAAAAATTTTGAAAATCTATGACTGCTCTTGTTTCCCCTGTATCGGGACGAACGTCACACGCATTCACTACCCCACCCAATATTTTTATTTCTTTGGCTGCACAGAGGCCCCTTTTCGGATTCAGGCGGAAGCCTGCAGTGTGAACACACTTCAACATGGTTGTCAGGTTTTAGATGTTCTTCAAAAGTCTTCGAAAAGACGGCAGTGCCATCCAGATAGCTAAGGTACACCGTGCAGTTACAGAGAAAAGCAGTTGTCCGTCACACATTAGAAGGTGACTGGAGCCTTAAATAGACCAAACAACTTTGAACAGATACGTGTTATGAAGCCAATCTTTTCCCAGTCAGCCTCGCCAACCTCGATTTGCCAATAGGCTCTCTACATGTCCATAGCTGAGAAATACTTTGGTATTTCCAAGCTGTCCAGGATGTCATCAATGCACGGCAACGGACAGACACCTTTCTTCAAGACTGTAGGCAGTTGACGCAGAAACGCCACATGTCGTCCTTCTCCTTCAGAAGGACCATCGGGGAGCACCAAGGACTTTCTGAAGACGCAATGATGTCATATTGCTCAAGCTTCTCCACTTCCTCCCTGATTTTACGTCGTTCACTTGGTTACACCTTACATGAAAGCTAGCTAATTGCAGATGATTCTCCTATATTGATACCATGTTTTATCATGGGCAGCATGGTCTGTCTTTTCTCCACTCCGGATTTGAAAGCATCTGAAAACTGACGCAGAATGGCTGCTACTCGCCAGTGTTGTTCCTCGGTCACGCCAGATCCTAATGGAAGTAGCTACCTTTACTACATTGTTATTAGTGGTCTCGGGGAACGATTCTTCGTCAGTGAGACTAAGCTCCTCTTCCTGGACTGGTTCGTCTGTCCATACGCAAGTACCTTTAGGGATGAGTTGTGGCTGCTCGTGACAATTAATGATCAAAACTTTTCTCTGGTCACCTACAGTGCTGATGATAATCGCTGGCAAGTAGATTTCTTTTATGAGCTTGAGTATCTTTTTGCAAACGACAAAAGCGTAATTATCGTAGAAAACTCGTCTTTTTCTCTGCAGTAGCGCACAACATGCGAAGGGCGTCCACAGTGGAAACAGACTGATCCATTGTCCTCCGTTCTCCAAATGCAGGGCATTTTTCTTGGTGGAGGAGATGGTTGTAACTGCGCTGGTCGAATGATGTGTTGTCGTTAAACGGCGGCGGCTCAGGTCCGAGTCGGCAGAGTCCATTCTTCACGGTGCATTCAACTAGTGGTGGAGATTGATACACCTCTTCTTCAACATTCTCTATTAGTTTCTGATGTGTGAGGTCGACATTCATGGCGCTCCCTCTTCTGTACACTGTGCGACATTTCTGGCTGCCACACACTGCTGTATCTCTTGTCTTACTACCTGGTGTATGAGAGCAGCGAGGTCATGGTGGTCTTCCACAACTTTCATATGAACACAATTCGGAAGTCCGTCATACCTCTTTCGTCCGACACTTTTCTGTCGCATTTCCTCACGCTGACACCACTAGTTGAGTTTTTCTGTGGATATGATATTGTTTGCCAGAAAAGCTTCGTACATGTCTTTTGCGACTTTTTCATCAAATCTGACGTTTTGTCGGCTTTGGTCATAGTCGGAACCACACTGTTGTAAAGGGCCAAAACATTTCATTTGTTTAACTGTGTCACTGCTTTTGATTGTCACCAAATGGTTCCTTCATTTCGGTCTAGAATTTGTAACAGGTATTGAGCTTCTCTTCGTCTTCCTCGAATCATTACTGGGCTGGGCGTCCAAATAAAAGTATACGAGTACATTTGCCGAACACATCATGTCATCCCAGCTGTTGTATTTGGCGACTGGATCGAATCCTTTCAGTCGAATCTTAGGAATAATGTACTGCTCGTGCTCCAGCTTCTGTCTGTATAGACGCCGGCTTATTACGTTGCATAATTGGAGCCACGGTGATGTGGATGTTGAAGTACCAGGCACCTCCACCAAACAATGTCGCGTCGAAGCTACAATCAAGTCACAATCCGAAGATAGGGTCGTCAATGATGTTCAGCACTTGGTACTGAAAGCATTTTTATCACCGGCACCAACGTACAGTCAGAACAGAACTGACCTCCTGGATGTAGAGTACAATTATTAATATAAATTTCGAATATTTCCGGACATATACGATTATAAACATAAGATATATCACGAACCTTCCAGAAATGATAAATACTAAGTAATAAATAATTGCTGATGGTCGGGCTTGGACCGGCGACTTGTAGCACGTCAGTTAGTGACGCTAACCACTACACCACACTGTATATACCACAGATAGTGGCAACATGAAAAAATCAAAGTATTTACATGACAATGTTTCTGTTCGTTTTAGTTTACAAATTATAGTTTCCATTATGGTTTGGCAGTTTGTGCACATATAACGAAAATATGTGGAAAGATATAATGCTGGTCAAAGAATACAGTTGAAGACGGATTAACAATTTCAGATATCTGCGCACTTACACGTGCTTTAAAAAATGCTAATAAAAGTAATAAAAAATAAAAATCAATCACTAAACTTTTTATTATCTTTCTTCTTTTGACAAGCCATTCCCTGGTTGAACGCCACAGACTTTATTTTATACAATAAAGTGCACGGGCACAGATCTTTGAAATTGTTAGACAGTCCTCAGTTTCACTTGGTATTATTCTCTGCACATTCTTTCGCAATACGTGCACCAATTATCGGCCAAATCATCAAGAAACAAATCGAACTAAAGCATATCACGTGAAGACGCTGCCATTTTCATACATATGGTGCTTTTTTCTATGCAGCTATCTGTGCATTAAATTACGTCCGCACCACTGTGTTACTCTGCATGGGAGTACTGTACGAAATTTTTATTTACAAGATATGCAGATAAACACTCGAAACTGGCTTACAAAGATAAGACTAATAGTGGAACGAAAAAGAAATGTAATTAAATATTGATTAAGAGGAATAATGCTGCACTTAAAATATTTATAGTTAACGAAATAATTATTTCTTTCCTGCTCAACAACTTAAACAATTATATGAAACATTAGGCTAAAAACAAAAATAAAATTAACTTGAAACAGACTATTAGTGCATTATCCTATCTACAATATAAACAAGACTGAAATAGAGAAACTTACCGAGTGTGAAATTAAGTGAAAATGAAGAATTTCTATCATATAAAAAATTTAAGCACCTTGTAAAACACAGAGTAGACTTTGTACACGAACTAAGACAGAATAACAGAAATAAAAGTGCAAATGATAGAGGAAAACAAGACGAACATAAAAATGACCGTGTCTGTTGAATAAATAGTATGAAATTTTGTGTCAATCACAATTTCTATTCTCTGCTTATACAGCAAAAAGTATAGTCTGCTAGTTCTCGAAATATAACTTTAGTTGGACTTTAGTTTATAAATGGACTACGTTGCGTCGAGAATGTTCGATTGTTTACCTGACGATATAAAACATGAATCACCAGTAAAAGGGAAATGAAACAATCAAAAATAGGCTACCGAGTAATGGGTTAACTATTCTGCAGTAAATGGAGTTATTACACTGCTTAAGACTTCAGTTTAGTTATACGGCGTATGTTGATTTTTTAAAAATCACATGGATGCTAATTATTAATGGTCAATATTGCGAAAGATATCGCGAAAACTGATTGAAATGATCTCGATAGCAGATTTTTTTTAGCTTTATTTTCAGTACTTCGTGCGAGTTCACAGCGCCCTTATACATTGGTTTGATCCAAATGAGTTGCAGAATCTTTTTATTTACATGTTCTCTGAAAGCTCTGTTGGAACTAAAAATTGTCAGAGGTTAATCGATAACGGTCTAATGGAGACCTACAGCATAAATTTTGTAAATACCCTACATGCAATGCTCCCATGAAACGAAAGGCCGATAAACTTTAGTGAATTCGTTCGAATATTTCCTCAGAAGCAGAGAAACGAGATTAGTTATGCGCATATGGTAATGTAATTTCGTAAATATTTATAATCGTTCTGCCTTACGTAACTAACAGAGAAAAATAAATTTTTCTTTAAAATCAGAGTTCCTTTGGATGGATCATAAAACCTTCTACAAACAAAGGCGACATACGTAACATGTGATCCTCACTCTTCGTTTACTGGTATTACGCGAAAACTGATTTAATTAACCAGTCGTTTTCCCATTATTTGTGTAGTTTTACTCTCTAAAATTTTTGACGATTGATCTCAATTCATTGGGACGCAGGGCAAACAGATTAGCACGAATTTTTCTACGTGCAATTATTTGCCTCTTTTCTAAACGGACATCAATACATTATATGGGATTTACAGTTACCCTCTCTCTTTTATATTGTTTCGTACCTTGCATTGATTATAGCCTCTTCTTTTTTTGGAGCACCTCAAGTCTTTCGATATGTTTACATTTGACAAGCTTTTACTCAGAGCTAATCTTTCTATTTTTTTTTCTTTCATGTCAGTTAGTGCTAGTGTGGTGTCACCGCCAGACACCACACTTGCTTGGTGGTAGCCTTTAAATCGGCCGCGGTCCGTTAGTATACGTCGGAACCGCGTGTCGCCACTATCAGTGATTGCAGACCGAGCGCCGCCACACGGCAGGTCTAGAGAGACTTCCTAGCACTCGCCCCAGTTGTACAACCGACTTTGCTAGCGATGGTTCACTGACAAAGTACGCTCTCATTTTCCGAGACGATAGTTAGCATAGCCTTCAGCTACGTCATTTGCTACGACCTAGCAAGGCGCCATTACCAGTTACTATTGATATTGTGAATAATGTACCGTCAAGACCGACGTTCTTCATTAACGGATTAAAGTTAAGTATTGCACCAGCTACGTCCGTTTTTTCTAAAGTCTAATTTCCTTGTCCTGTTCCAGACCTCACGCCAGCCTGCGTGACCTAAAACGCGTGCCTTTCGGCCTCCTTCTAGTAACACGGTGTTGGCTCTCCTGCCAACCACAACAGCTAGAACGTTCAGAAACCAAGTCGATAAGTTTAGCTAATAGTTATACATAGACTAGAAACAAAAAAATAATTTTCCACTCTTAAATGTTTCTGTTATTCTTCAATGAGTTGTTGCAGTCACCAGTCCGAAGACTGGTTTGATGCAGTTCTCCACGATAGTGAGCTTTATGCAAGTCTCTCCATGTCCACATAACTCATGCAAACTACATCCATTTGAACCTGCTTACTCTCTCTCTACATTTTTAGACCTGCCTCCACTTTGCCACTTCCTTTAATTATCAAATGCATTAATCCTTGTTGCGTCAGGATGTGAACTACCAATATATCCTTTCTTCTAGTCAAATTGTGCAACAGAGTTAATTTCTACCCAGTTCAATTCGGTACAATTTCATTATTTGTTAAAAGATATCTTGTTAACACCATGACCTGCAAGTAAAATATTTAATTGCCACACAGATATTCGAGCTAGAGCCTATCTTAAGTAACATCTGATAAAGAGGACAAACAAACAACTCTATGAATATTGATATCTACTATACATAACAGTAGAAACGTTAAACAACATGTGAGTCAATTACAAATTCTCTATAATGTCAAATCCGATGATTATATAGAAAACATAGATCCCTGGGAATATTTAAAATCTAATTATAGCTATGTCTGTGTGATTGGGATAGGATATAGCATAATACTACCTCACAGTACACAGGTCGTCGTGCACACATGTTACAGCTGTCAAATGTTAAACGGTGACATTTCCTGGTCACATTGGACACTACGGTCACAGAATGTAAACATGGAACTGATGGATAGACCAAAGAGTCTATATTACAGGTGTTTTGTTATCCCTGAGATCATACCTACATCTGTCACAAGCACTGGGACTGACATGTATTAAATACAGTGCTTGGACAATTAGTAGGGCACAACTACTAGGGCAGAATATATGAGATACGAGATGCCACAGACAATGAGCTCTATGCCCGAATACGTACGGCAGTTAAATATTTTACATGCAGCTCATAGTATACAGAAAGACGTCTTAACAAATACTTACTCGTACAAACTGCGAAGCACCGACCATAAAAGATGTTTACATCTTGAATAGTTACTCCACCTACCTACCCAATCTTCAGTTTTCTTCTTAAGCACTGCATTTCAAAAGCTTTTGTTCGCTTCTTGTCAGCACGGTTTATCGTCCACGTTTCGCTCCAGGGAAGTACTTCAGGAATAGATTTCGAAATATTAAAGTCCATAAATTTTTCTTCTTCAGAGAAATGTTTTAGTGCTGTTGCCAGTCTGCAGAGACGTTGATATGTTGTATATCCTCTTTTAGTTCGACCGTAGTCAGAAATTTTACTGTCCATATTACAAAACTAATCTACTATTTTAAATTTGCCATTTACTAGTGTAATCATTTCAGTATCACTTGATTTAATTGGATTACATGGTGATACTTCTGTTTTCATTTTAAGACACAATCCATATTCAAATCTGGTTTATTGAGAATATGGGTATATATAAAATGCAGGTTGATTACTGCAAAAGGAGAAAAACAGCAGCCAGTCACTATTGACGATGCTATTTATTTAGGTAAATAGCGTCGTTACCGGTTTCGAACCGATAGGTTCATCATCAGACGGCTGTCCACACATTTATTTAGGTTTACACTGGTTTTTGGCTCTATTGCCCCCTTATGGTGAAAAATCCTTCGAATGATGGTATCTTACAGTTAAAAAAGATGTTAGAAACTACCTATTTAAACGTAAATGTCCCTAATAACTATTAATCAAAATGTAAACAAAGCTTTGAGGTTGAGTTGTTGTTGTTATGGTTTACTTACGTCGAAAATCCCTTGTCATTTTGTTGCAGTGTTCTTTGGTTGGCTTTGCGAAATAGTTAGAGTATGTGAACACACACACACACACACACACACACACACACACACACACACTCAATTTTACCACATGGAAAAATATGTACAAAGATGGCGATATCACATCTACAACAGCGTCAAAAACTATCTCAGAGAAATTACAATATGTATATTGATGTGACAACAGAAAATTTACAAATTATAAACGTTACATTACATGTATTTTACACACAATAAGCATTAATTACAAATAAAGTAAACAAATTTAGACACAACCCATTTTTAGAAAACGTTATTAAAGTGATATGTAAACATTGTCTTATATACAGAAGCCAAAATACATGGTGAGAAGTAACTGTATATAAATAAATAAATATTAAGACAGTTGACTTTATATTAACGTATGATAGCTACTTCAAAGTTTAAATTAACTATTGTATTAAAATGTGACTGAGCAGGCTGTTATATTTATTTTAATGTTTTATGTTAGGTTACAGTCTGCATGTTGTTCCTAAAGCAACTGGTGTTTATTTATGTTTCAAACTGGAAAGTAGGTGAGTGAAATTCTGTAGAAGGGCTGCATTGGCTAACTCAGTCTATTCATTGGGGAGATGATGTGGTGGTTTGTTTTTACCTACATATATTTGTATCTATTCAAGTAAGTTCATAAGGCTACCTATATCAGCATGATGCAATGTCTAGATGTGGTCTTCAATGCTTTTTACTTCACGTTTGTTAAGAGTTGTTGTGTGGATTGCAAACTTATACTGTAATGGATTGTTTGAGCGTATGCTATCTAAATGATCTTTGAATCGAATATTGAAGCTTCTCCCAGTTTTTCCTACGTAGTAGGAGGAGCAACTCTGGCAACTGAGTTTGAATATATCCGATCCATGGGGGTTTGTTATTTCTTAAGTTACGAGTGGCTAGCCGCTGATTTTTGCGATCTATGTGGAATGTCATACTTATATTTGTATTTTAAAACAATTACTTATTTTTGTATAATATTCTCCCTAAGATACGGCGTGACGTATATTTTCTGCTGCTTTCTACTGTCTTTTGTGTTAACTGCATAGGTGTGTGATGTGAAGCTTATTGTATGATGTTTTCTGATTATGTGAATGCTATATTCACTGTTTGAAGCTATATTTTGAAGAAACTATTTTTTATGTTTTCAAACTGGTTCAAGTGGAATTTTATGTAGTCGATTCAATATGGACCTAAAATATGCCATCTTATGCTGGTTTGGATGGCAAGATGAGCTGTTGGCGTACACATCAGTTGCTCTTTTTATCCGTGAATTTCACAATGTTATTTATGGTTTTGCTGGAGATTTTCAAATCTAAGAAGCCCATGTTACTGGTCTCATGCGCCACATCGAATTTAATATTTTTGCACATACTGCTCAGTTTTGTTGCCAATGTGCCAGTTTCCTCATTGGTGCCACCAAAAAGAATAATTTATCATCCACATATCTGTTACAGTAGAAGAGTTTGCTGTTGATGTGACTATTAGCTGTGAAAAATGTTTGCTCTAAGTGGTTTATGCAAATATCTTCTAATACACTGGCTAGGCAGCTTACCCATTATCAACCGATCTTTCTGTTTGGGCATTTGGTTATTAAACGTAAAGTAACTGTATGAGAGTATCAAAGCAACTAACTCAATGAGCTTATAGATGTCTACCAAACTCACTTTCTTGTCTTTAAGTAGATTAATCCTGGTTATATACATGGTGTCCTCCATAGGAAGACTAGTATACAAGTTTATGATGTTGAGCGATGCAAATATGCCTGTCAGTGGAGTGTGCACATCTTTAGTTTTGCCAGTAAGTCCATATGACTTAGTAGAAAATTTGTTTTCAAAGCTAAAATGGGCGTTAAGAAGAGCTAGCACCTTGTATTTAACCTAGATGAAGGGTCTTCCTAGTATTAACAACAGGCCTGATGGGACAATTTTCTTTACAGATTTCAGGCTGCAACCGGAGGTGAAGTAGACAGTGGGGCTCATAACGATGCAATCATACACTTTCTAGTAAGGGGAAAATTACAGTTCTTCAGTATTTTCTTGATTTTTGTCTAGAATTTAGAAGTCTAACTAAATTATGTCATTACTATTGAAAAACTTCATGGTTTTGTCAACATATTCATATTCACATTTTCGTACACCTTTAGTGCACAGTTACTTTTATCAGGTTTGAAATTGGAGCTTCACTGTTAGAAATTTTGGAGTTTAGACAATTTAGAGTTTTTTGTCTTTTTTTATATGAACTGCTGTCTTTTAGGTAGCCTGTGGTTATTTAATTGGCTTTGAAACCTAATGCATTGCTTTCACTGGAGTTCAACTTTTGCAACATCACAGGCAACCTTGGTGGACGCAATAAGGCTCTCTACTTCCTTTCTCATTTCCACTGTCCTCTTTTCCCTTTATTTTTGGTGTTACTGCCTCCACCATTCTCGGTAGCTCAAAAATTCTGTTGAGAGAGAGGGAGGAGGGTCCAACTTACTTTTTCTCACGTAATCACATGTTTAAAATTTCGGTCCAAAATCCGCCCCGCACTACACCTACCTATTAAAGTTAGCTGGGAAGGGCCCAGAGTCCCCAAGGCTATGTATAATGTCCAATCATTTATATTTTTCATTTCCACTGCCTCCTGTCTATTTTGCTCCCATTGCTGCAGTCTCCGTCCAGTTCTTTCTCTTTCACTGCTACTGCCTCTCATTGACCATCACTGTCACCTCTCTCTTTGTCTCCCACTGCTAATGTCTTCACGGGTCTCTCTTTCACTGCCACTTTCTCCCAACATCACTGTCTCCTCTCTCTTCCAACGTCACTGTCTCACTGCTACTCTCAGCAGAAAAAAGCGCGGATATGTTCATATGCAGAAATTTTTGCTGGGAAAGGCGGAATGCAGATTTAGACACCTGGTTTTCTGTATAGAGTCTTTTAAAGAGGGGCGTATTTGCCTTTTTGTGTTCCGACATGAGCATTTTTCGGCTGGTTTTGTTTTAAGCCATGTTTCAGCAGGGCGTATTACTTATATGAAACGATTCTGTAGGTCAGTAAAGTCTTGACAGTTTATTTATATACTTCGACATATTTACACACACTTTGCCACATATATACGACAAATAAGTGCTCGTAATATAACGTTAACACAAAATCGTGCCCCACTGAATGCAAGTTCGCTTCACTCCACTTTACGTAGAAATGCACAACATTTTCATGCTACACCCACGGTGTACCAAATTATGCGGTGTTTGACTTGCAGACAAAGAATTTCCTGTGACAAAACATTTTTTTTTTTTTTTGTTAGGTGCTTACAACACCAGGTGGCACCTTCAAATAATTTCCCAGTCAAGAGAGCGTGAACAGACGTGAAGTGCCCGTTATACAGAGACAGTGCGTCATAAAGTTTTATTGATGAAAAAATGACGACTAAAAGCACAATTTGGTGACATCAGAACCCACTGCGATGACACCAGAGCTCTTGCCATGTGCTCACTGCGTCAGTTAAGACATCATTTTCGCCTCAGACCGGCTATTACATATATAAGTTCGGTAACTTTGAGCCTCTGGATCTTTGTAAAGGATGGTGATCTCGAAAAAAGTATCAAGGTTCCCCGAGAACATCGTCTTAAGAGCATATGGTAAACATTTCAACAATCTGTCATAAATAGATATTATAGAAGTGGCCATCCCCACAATTGGCGCTTTTCGTACCCAAAAATATGGTTTTTCGGGATTTTCTCACGAACCGCCCAAGAACAAATCGTACTTTTATAAGCCGCGTACGGTCCACCCTGAATCCCACCTAATGCAAAAGAACCAACCGATTTCTCCATTTGCTTGGGCTGGAGGAAGTGTGTAATGTTTAAATACTGATCCTGTACATTAGGACAGATACAGTCCCACCCATACTTCCGATAGGTATACAGACTGTAGCTAGATCAAGCGCTACCCAAAAACTTCACCTCTCATCTCTGTGATTAATACTACCCGAAATATGGCCCCCAGAAAATCACATTTTTGCGCGCGGCTTTTTGGAACATATGGGTACCGTGCACTGTTGTGAACGAACCGATACGAGCGTTATCCCGAAAGAAAAGGCAGCAAGCACTGAAAATGTTTCTTGAAAAGAGCTCTGCCTGTCTCCTCTTTTAACGCGTCTCTTCAGCGCCATCACAGTCTTCCAACGTCCCTCCATTCGATTGCTTCAACCATGGAAAACAGCTCTGAGATGTGAACCTAATGTATCGGTGAGCCATAACAGACATACTGAATCTAGCGACCGTCTGTATCCCTGTCGTCAGTGCAGCCACACTGTAGCTACCCTGAAGTACAGGATTAATATTTAAACACGACACACTTTCTCCGGGCCAAACAAATGGAGAAAATCGGTTGGTTCTTTTGCATTAGGTGCGATCTAGGGTGGACCTTAGGCGGCTTTAAAAAAGCACCATTTGTTCTTGGGCTGTTCGTGAGAAAACGACCATCCTGTTTGGGTTATGGCTCTGGGGCATCGTTCAGCGTCTCCAGCAGCTGTCTGAGAAGCAGTCGGCACCACAGTGACACAACGAACCGTTACAAATCGGTTACTTCAAGGACAGCTCCGAGCCAGACGCCCTGTAGTGTGCATTCGACCGGCCCCAGAAGACTGCCATTTCCGACTTCAATAGTGTCAAACGAGAGCTCACTGGAGGGCATGGTGGAATTCTGCGGTGTTTTGTGATGAATGCTGTTTCTTTCTGCCTCGGTGCTAGTGAAGGCTGTTCGTTGGTTAGGAGGAGGCCAGTTTGGGCTTGATATCAATCTGTTTGCTAAACAAACTGGACCTACACCTGGAGTTATGGTCTGGGGTGTGATTTCCTATAACAGTAGGAGCACTTATACGTCAATCTGGTGATTCGACCTGTTGTGCTGCCATTCGTGAACAGAATTCCAGGGGGCATTTTCCAAGAGGATAACGGTCGCCCACATAACCGATGTTGTAACGCAATATGCTCTACAGGGCGTCGACATGTTGCCTGGGTCTGCTCGACCACCAAATATATCTCCCATCAAGCACATACGGGACAATCCAGTGTCATCAACAAACAGCATTAACTGCCCCTGTGTTAACCGACCAAGCACAACAGGCGTGGAACTCCATCCCACAAACTGACACAATGCATGCGCGTTTGCATACTTGCTTTCAACATTCTAGCTCTTACTCCGGTAATTAATGTACCAGCATTTAACATTTGCAATGGTTTTTCTCGGCTTACATTAACCTGTGATCCTGCAATGTTAATCACTTAAATTTGTTACCTAGAGAAATGTATTCCTGAAATTTCATTACTCTATATTAATTATTTCTGGTACTGCGATTTTTTCCGTTAGTGTAGTTGGCGCCAAAAAATATCAGCGCAAAGAGGCTAAGAAATTTGACAAGTTTCTAGTGCAGCTGTTTTGCGAAGAGGCGTACTTTTATATGAAGGAAAACGGGAGTGTAACTTCAATCGGCCGAGGACAACCCTCATCAATACTACGAACGGTTCTTGCGTAGTCCTTGGGAACTTCGTGAGGCCTGCAGTTAAGGAACATGACGATGGGATTTCTAGAGGATGGGGTGCCCATCCTACTGAATTTGATACAGGAAGTCTGAGAAATATTTCCGTCGTTTGATCTTACTGTGAAGTGAAATAAAATTTAGCTTTTATCATCCCTGCAAATTCGACAATTACTTTTGCCGCGTGGAAATGATTCTTTCGATATAAATTTCAGATTTTTTTCCTTGATATTCTCTCTCCCTCTCTCTCTCTCTCTCTGTGTGTGTGTGTGTGTGTGTGTGTGTGTGTGTGTATGTGCGTGTCAGTCATTACACTGATGACATATAATCTCCATAGGAAATGTTGTTCACCCACACAGAAGGTAGCTTACAAATCCCTCGTTCTACCGATACTTGAATATTCCGTGACAGTTTTGTATCCGTACCATATACGATTGAAAGAAACAGAGAAGATTGAAAGAAGAGCAGTGCTGTTTGGTTACAGGCTCAGTTAGTTAGCACAAAAGCGTCAATGAGATGATCAGCCAGTTCGAGTGACAAACGCTTCTGGAGAGTCATTCTGCGTCACGCTATGGTCAACTGTTAAAATTCTGAGAGCTTACGTTCGTAGAAGAGACAAACAGTACATTGTTTTTCCCTACGTATATCTCGAGAAAAGACCAAGAACATAAAGCTCGAAAGATTAGAGCTGACACAGAGGCTTGTCAACGATCTTTCTTCCCGCAAACAATGATAGTGATACACAAAGTACCCTCCACCACACACCGTAAGCTGGCTAGCGGATTATACCGGGTGATCAAAAAGTCAGTATAAATTTGAAAACTGAATAAATCACGGAATAATGTAGATAGAGAGGTACAAATTGACACACTTACTTGGAATGACATGGGGTTTTATTAGAACCACAAAAATACAAAAGTTCAAAAAACTTCCGACAGATGGCGCTTCATCTGATCAGATAGCAATAATTAACATAACAAAGTAAGATAAAGCAAAGATGATGTTCTTTACACGAAATGCTCAATATGTCCACCATCATTCCTCTACAATAGCTGTAGTCGAGGAATAATGTTGTGAACAGCACTGTAAAGCATGTCCGGAGTTGTGGTGAGGCATTGGCGTCGGATGTTGTCTTTCAGCATCCCTAGAGATGTCGGTCGATCACGATACACTTGCGGCTTCAGGTAACCCCAAAGTCAATAATCGCACGGACTGAGGTCTGGGGACCTGGGAGGCCAAGCATGACAAAAGTGGCGGCTGAGCACACGATCATCACCAAACGACGCGCGCAAGAGATCTTTCACGCGTCTAGCAATATGGGGTGGAGCGCCATCCTGCATAAACATCGTACGTTCCAGCAGGTGTTTATCAGCCAGGCTGGGGATGATGCGATTCTGTAACATATCGGCGTACCTCTCACCCGTCACTGACTTTTTGCTGTCCAGCGCCATCTGTCGGACATTTTGTGAACTTTTTTTTGTTCTAATAAAACCCCATGTCATTTCAAGCATGTGTGTCAATTTTTACCTCTCTATCTACATTATTCCGTGGTTTATTAAGTTTTCAAATTTATGCTGACTTTTTGATCACCCGGTAAATACAGACGTAGACACAGCGTAGTCCACACAACCGCCTTATTTTTGGGTAAAAATGTGAAGAGTGCTCGTGGAACAAATTTCGGTCAGGGTAGATGTGCGACTGAAATCCGATCAGTTATTGCAAAGGCAACGTCACGGGACGTGGAGTACCTGCTTTCCCGTCACTTGATTATTTTCCTGATACACAGTATATTAAGGCAGCTGTTCTGCGTGGAGGAACACAACCAATTCTTTACTAGTACACATTTTTCTTCGCTGACGGAAGCGATGACACATATTCAGCCGAACACGTCCTTGCCCGTTGCAAAAACAGTTCCACGAATGTCTTTGTTCTTGTCGCGAAAATGTGAAAGTCAGGCGACAGAAAGATTTGCTCTGTATAACGGATGTTGAAACGTTGTCCAGCCTAGCTCCTGAAGCGTATCCGTGGTCGCCGAGAGTGTGGGCGGCCGTTCTCGTGGAGACGGGACGACATTCCACAGCGTTCCGACTCTCATTCTGCGCTACACATTTGTGCGTCATGTTCTACTAGAGCCGCGCAGTTATTTCTTTGTTTCCACTGACGGCCCCGCTGTTTGTCTTCAGACTCAAAACGCGTGGCTGCTTGTGATCACAGGTGACGCTACGGAAAGAAAGGCGAGCACTTGCTAGTGATGCCACTGAATGTGATTTGCAGACGCAGACAGCATGAAGTTGGCCATCTCCTATATCTACCGCCTATCTGCCAGCTACATTTCTACAGCATAACACCAGGCTACCACAGAGAAGCTGACGCCAGCTAAAACATAAACAGAATCCACATCACAATCTATACTGAACGATCGACTTTATAATCAAACTGACCTCTCTGATGATGAGTTTGACATGTTACAGGATCGACACTGCTGCGGATGGCCCATGAGACACCCTTGATGCCCACCAACAACGGTAACTCCAGCCTTGCATGCACTGTAGCAGCTGACCTCTTAAGTTACCCGCGTGTAGAAGACTTCCTAAACGCACAGATTCTGCTTCAGTTGTGCAACAACTTGCGCGCTAATCTGTTGGTCTTTAAAAATAGCGTGCAGGAAACCGTGGTTCAAATCCATCGAGGCACACATTGTTATTCTCCAGCATATATGATCCCCGCCGAAGAGAGCATCACCCCACGGTAAAACAAACACAGTGACAGTTTACGCCTAACGTTGCCGGGGATCAGTTTTCGCCGACGTGCATTTGTTCTGGAGCCCTTTGTGCCTTTCCAGATCACGCTGACGTTCCCGCCGTACGGCGCGTGATATGCTACGAAGTAATTTTCGTCTTCCAGCACTGTCAGCGACGAAAAGCGTGCCATGCCACGCCTTTCTGTTCAGTTTAACTGGCCTCCAGCTCTAAAGCAGAATACACAGGACGTCATTAACAACGGCAGGAAGATTGTTAGCCTGTGTTCATAAAGGGAGATGGATTGGGGAGTGTGACGTCTCATGGCTCGAAGATGCGGCGGACCTAGCTAATGTGGGCAAGCGCTAGTATAAAACATATGAAGAGGATTTCTGTACCCGGATGCCTACACTTGTCAGTGAATACGCTTCTAGAGCAACAAAACAAACAGCGTGTTCGCCTGTGGCGCAAAGATACGATCGTGTTGCTGTCACTCCATACTACCGTCACTAAACGGCAGTTACATAAAATCTTATAATTTATTTTCTTTTAATATTTCACCAAATCAAGCAGTTCTTCTAAGATACTCAAGAACTGTAAGCTAAGGTCAATGAAAATAGGGTGTACTTTTCTTATGCGTTGCATCTTGTCGTTCCGCTTCGTCACTCCAAAGAGTAAAAAGACTAAGGAACGGAAAAAAGACTTCGACAGTTGCTGCAAGAAAAAAATAGTACAAAAGTAGACAGTTTACGGTTAAAATTCGGAGAACAACTTTCCGAGAAGAGCCAGGCAAAATGATCATGACAATAAATTCGGAGGCGTACTGGCAGTCGTTCAACCCCGGCCAGCATTCACGAATAGAACTAAAGCAGTGAAATAATAATGGAATAAGGAAGGATTCAGTGCCACACAAAGTAGATCAATAAAACAGAGAATATCGAGAGTTTTTCTCTCAAATGTTCAAGGAACGGCGTCGGAAGGATGACGAATAGTTTGTGTTTAGTGCGCATGATGAACAGTTTCTGTTAGTGTGAACCACAGTTTGATTATTAGCGGCCGCGTTGTTTTTACGATGATACAGCACACATATTGTAAATAAATTAATGTGGCACACTTCATAACATTCTTAATGTCAGCACTGTTGAGAACCACATAAGTGCTATACACTTGATGTTTTTGTTTACAATGCACAGATTATCAATAAGCAAAGATAAAATGGTATCATTCATAAAATACTAACCGAGAATGTAAACAGACCGAAGATGACGTGTGGTATGTGCAAAACATAACATGTTAATAACACAAAAGTACTTGCACTCTTAGAGTAAACTTATTATTAAAAGACAAAAGGACAAATTGTTTTACTATGTTTGCGTACTATAAAGCAGACATATATGAACACAAATTTATATACACAGATATTTACTTATCATCATAGTTTATTAGTTACAGGAAATACAAAATTAAAAAGTTGGAGGATGGGATGAGAGGAACACATTTGTTCATTGTAATTTATATTTATACAATCATATACTGACACCTCAAACAGCAATGGTGTGACTGTTAGAGGTGCAACTTGTGTTTGATTTCTGTGAACAGCCCAAATAAATTATTTAGAAGATGTCTATTGGCTGGTTCCAGCGGCTCACTTTGAATGTATTGGTATCAGATGAGGGTGTGAATATATATTTCTAGTCCCTCTGAGAGGTCCATTATCTTCCCTTAGTTAGTAGTATGTGATACCTGTATTTGTGGCTGGTTGCGTCGTTTACCAACTAGTGAAATAAATACAAGGGTGGTTTGAAAAGTTTTCGGAAGGAAATACAAAAAACGTACTTACATCACTGGAACTTTTTTTATTTTTCAATGTAGTCTCCTTGTAGATTAGTCCAACGATGTTCCAGTGCCTTGATCCCAACTCGAAAATGAGTTTCCTCCAAGCCTGCAAAATAGTTGTCAACAGCGGCTATCAATTCTTCGTTTGAATTGAATCTTCGTCTACCAAGAAAAATTTTCAGTTTTGGGAAGAGACGGAAGTCTGACGGAGCCATATCAGGTGAATAAAGCTGGTGTGGCAACAATTCATACCTTAGTTCGTGTAATTTTGCCATGGCGACGGCACATGTGTGCGGCCGCGCATTGTGTTGATGGAAGATGACTTTCTTCCTTGCTAAACCTGGCCTTTTTTCGCAGATCTCTTGTTGCAATTTGTCCAGGAGGTTAGCACAGTATTCTCCAGTAATTGTTTGCCCAGTGGGGAGATAATCTACAAGTAGAATCCCCTTCGCATCCCATAACACTGATGCCATGACCTTTCCAGCGGGAGGAATTATCTTTGTTTTCTTCGGAGGCGGAGAATCAGCAAGTTTCCATAGTTTTGACTGTTGTTTTGTCTCTGGGGTAAGTTTCAACTGCGGTCACAAACCGGAGCAAAAAATGTTGTTTGTTTCTCCTAAAACGGGCGAAACATTGTTCCGAATGTTCATTCTCATGCGTTTTTGATCCAGCGTCAGGAGTCGCGGCACCAATCTTGCAGATAATTTTTTCATTTCTAATTCTTCAGTTAAAATGTGATATACCCTTCCAGATGACATCTGGCAAGGGTGAACAATTTCACGCACTTTCACTCGGCGATCCTCCAAGACCATTTTGTGCACTTTTGCAGTGATTTCTGCAGTAGTGACACATCTCGGCTGACCACTGCGCGGATGATCATCTAAGCCCTCCCAACCAAATTTAAATTCCTCTCTCCACTTGGCAACAATTGAATATGAAGGGGCAGAGTCCCCCAGTGCAATCTGGAAATCGGCATTAATGTCCTTTGCTTTCATACCTTTCTTTACAAGGTACTTAATCAAAGCTCTAATCTCCATTTTTTTCTATCTTCGCAAATCATTACGTGGGAACAACAACAGAGCCACGTTACCGCCACAGCTCTCTTCCAAGAGCACTGCCGTGGCACTTGTTTACAGGCAACAGAACTATGAATATCACGTGAAAAGCTAGCGCTAACCTCTCGTGGTGACTCCGAGAACTTTTCAAACCACCTTCGTAGTTTTGGTGGAAAGAGAGAGCGCTGAGTCAATAAGGCTACAAAATACCTACACATGTTGTCTTCTTTGTTCTTCGGCCGAAATTCTCAGTGTTCGGCGTACACCTTACATTAGGTCATATACTTCAGACGCCTGCAGCATCTCCAGGACCGTCACATGACTTCCACGTAAAATTGGCTGGATGAATCAGCGGAAATGTTTTGGAACTATTACGCTCTCTGTCTGCGCAGAGAATGTTTTTCTCTGTTCCCGTCTCGAAGGCTGTGTCAGTTGTTGACAATGAAGTGAAAGAAAACGCCTCCACTGCGGCTCAAGTTGGTTAACTGGCTGTCGTCAGCGGGAAACGTGGGAGCGTTTGAGTTCACCGCTGCCGCACAACTGCAACACGCGGACGACTTCGCGCAGCTAACTTACCAATCGTCACAATGCACGTGGCCAGCAGAACTGCTTTCATATATCTCAACGTCATCCAGAACAGGTAGCACATTCATATTCACAAAATTTATAACACATCCTCATTGCCGATCACTATCTGGACAGAATTTTTGTGACCCTCTGGCCTTAGCTCAGAAAGCTTTCATTCCGCACCCCTTTACGATATAAGTTGATTCGTACTATTTCCCATGACTTTTCTCAGCCATGTCACAAGAACTCGATCGAATGTAACCAAACGAAAATCTACCTTCCAGTTTTATCTAAAACACTAACACATCGTATTATTGTCTGATAGCTTTATAATGCAATGTTTTCCCATTATTGCTCTCTTCCGACAGGCTACCAAATTCGGTTGACGGAACTCGAAACAGCTCTTCTTGACTCGGTTTCTCCTTCCCACCCACCTCTCTTTGCCTTTCGAATTGTTTTATTACCCTGTAGTTAATTACAATGCTTACACTAACATTCATTCTATAAATTCAATGCCTTTTTCTTGCTGTAATACGATATTTATTTTCGTTCCAGAAGCGATTCGCCTTTTAGATAAAACTTCAACAGTGGATTTTTCTGAAATAATACAATTATGTTTTTACAGTGATACCTGTGAACTCGAAACAGTTCACACCAAAATTTTTACATGAATAAAATTTTATTCATGTAGAAATTGTTTCGAACCTTAATGTAAAAACATAAATGTACTATAATAAATATTGAAATTATTCCGTCTTTTATGAGTGTATATGGTCTAAAGTTTTATTTGGCCCAGACGTGTTTCGCTTTATTTAAAGCATCTTCAGTAGTTACTGTAACAATCGTTGTTTAACTGTAACAGTTGTGTTTTAAAGAGATAATAAACCGTTCTCACATTTAAAAATACATTTTCACACGTTGCTTAGCTCCTACTTTATTTTTATGCGTTCTTCTATGCACAGGCGTTGCATTTTCAGCACACTGCACCGAAGAAACACACAATATTTTCTCGTTTGCATGGTTTTACATATCCACGTCCACCTCGTATAGTTTTGCACTTTGCTTTGTTTACACGGTACCCTATCGTCTTTTGTGTTAGTGAGGGGACCCTACCACAACCACAGCCACAAAGACAAAAGACGATCGCATTCCGCGCTATCAAAACACAGCGTACAAATATACGAGGTGAAAGCGGTTATGATAACAATGGAAAGAAGAAATATTGTATGTCATTGCAGTGCAGGATCAAAGCTGTCTGTCATGGTACTGGGGTGGATGTTCGTGAATGGATATGTTATCTGTTTTATATGTTAATGTTTTTATGGCTCCGAGAGAGTGATTATTATATATCGACTAGCTATCTCATTAGCTTAAATAAGGTTTGGTTGCTAATGTTTTGTCGTTTAGTATCTGCTAGTTTTATGTAATGACTTTTTAAATATGGAATCTTTCTTGTAGTGTTAGATGTTTTTTGTTGCTGAATCTGATTAGTTTCATATCTGTTTCTATTGCAGTAGAGTGGTGGTTTTCTTGTGGTGGTGGGGGGGGGGGGGGGGGTGTTAGCCAAAACATGACAGCAATAAAAGTAATTTTAAACATGAGGGTGGATTATGATCTCGTTAGAACGATATGTAAATAAAACCGCAATTCTTACATTGATCAACGAAGGTGCTTTTAATAAAGCGAAACGCATTTGGTACAAGTGAGGCTTCACACGTTCGCAAAAGACATATTTACTTGCAAAACTGCGACGCAATAAAAAAAAGACAAATATGTAACTGCACAATTTCAGAAAAAGTTCACTGACGAAGCGGTACACATTAAAAGGCGAAACACTTCTATAATGCAGCAGAGAAGGCGCTTGAATTTATAAAATGAATATCTACATACTTTCTGCTGCTCAGTGAGTCTTTGTAGCCACTGAACCTGTCAGCAGTTCTCTGCCCCTTACGGTATCTTTACTTTTCTTTACTACTGTGAACACCGTCAAGTAAGTTCGTCTCATTCTTTGTATTTGTTTTTGACAAACAGCTTACAGCTTTCTTCCCCAAAACAAATTCGTTACCAGCGCAGTTAAACCTGACTATTAATGAATACGTTACACTGTAAACAAGTTTTCATTTTTTCCCCCTGAACCTGATTCACAATTAGTACTCAGGAAAATGATGAAAGGCCAATCTTTTCATCAATATGTGCCACTAAGAAGAGAAAAAATAATTAAAAATTCTCATAGTTGCAGCTTGTTAACATGCTGTGTCGTATCTTTGTTCAGGCAATTCCGCCTTATGGGCCGCGGCCACTACTAAGATGGCGCTCGACTCGAGAACAACCAGTTCAAATCCAATGGGCGAAATGAATTATTCATCTCCGGCATTAGGCCAAACAGGGATGTAGCAGTATAAAGTTTCCACGTTAAAACGTTCACCTCTACGCAGTATCTTATGACAGTGGGCATTTGAAACTGTTGATAGCCACCCGCAGCCGAATACGGAAGTTCAATGCAAATCGAAAGGAGTGGGCCATATGCTAGCACTGGTTTTACTATCCCCTTTTTCTCTTCTTCAGCACCACCACAATCAGATACACGAAACACAAGCTCTTATCATTCATCGACGCTTTAAAAAGATATGCTTCCCAAATAACATTCACACTTCACAAGAGAATGCGCGAAACGTAAGAAAACAACGAAAACTTTTCTACGAGTACTTTAAGCGGCAGAATCCCTTGGGGGACTTAGCACCCAGCTTCATACATCGCTTTACTGGTAGATACGACATTTGAGAAAGGTTTCAGTTTTTATTTTTTGTTTGTTTAAATGTTTCCAATGTTCACCGTTAAATATGGAATATGTCCAAACAGCCCTTGGCTTCAGATCTGATGAGCAGATACGTAATAACGTTAACGACACAAGCTCGCGCACCACAAGAGAACACTTTGCTAACGTAATAGACAATAAGAGCGGGAAACGATTCTTGATAAATCCTGACAGCAGAAGCACTTTCACGGGTGGAAAAGAGTGGGCTGCGGAAAAGGGGAAGGGAGTGTCAATGCGCTGCGAGATGATTAAAAAGGAAACATTATAGATACCAGCCAAAACGAACTTTACAAAATTTAATATCTTTGACTGCGCTGCCCTCGATATCATACTTAACGCCACGACATATTCCAAAATTGTATGCTGGATCCATTTGGCGGTCTCAGAGTGCCAGTAATTTCAGAGTAATTACAGTTTCAATCATATGTAGATCGACTATGCATATGAACTTCAAAAAATGAATCGAAGAATCGTCAGTAATCGCACGGACTATGGGATTTGTAGTCGCTCACGAAAAACACTCGCGAACATTCGCGTTGCAATTATGCTCACTACAAGCTGGTTCATACTACACTGGACATCAGTCCAGTGGCGCGCGAGATAGTGTCTCTACCAAACGAGAGAACAGCAAGTGTGCGTCTTGGCGCTGTTTAGATCGTTGTCAGGTGTCGGCCTATTGTGGAGCGAGAACTGTGACTTGATCCACAAAGTGGGAGCAAATCAAACTACAAATCTTGCAACAATGCTAATTTTGAAAGAGAAGGAGGACGCTAAAATGAAAAGCAGAGAAATCGCCTTAGAGAACAGATCGGCGGAGATCTGCACGGAGCGTGCCATGCGCTTAGAAAACTCGCAATTTAGGGTATCAAACATTAACTACCACACTAAAAATATCGGAAAGTTGTTGCAGTTAGTAAACCCACAGGCTGGACTCCATCACACTATTTCCGAGAAGTCCTGTTAGTGAAAACAAAACTCCTGTTACGGGGAGCAGTTTAAGTATTCTGATATATCTTTTTCGACTCAGAATATCAGCTGTGAAAGAGACATTTTACAAGCACTCCTATCCCATTAAGAAGTAACAAGTTTGTCCGTTGTATCAACACGCCACCGAACCATGTCACTGATCCACAAGAAACCGAGCGAGGTGGTTAGCACACTAGACTCGCATTCGGGAGGACGACGGTTCAATCCCTGATTTAGGTTTTCCGTGATTTCCCTAAATCACTCCAGGCAAATGCCGGGATGGTTCCTTTGAAAGGGCACGGCCGATTTCCTTCCCCGTCCTTCCCTAATCCGATTAGACCGATGACCTCCCCCCAAAACACTTCACTCCACAAGAAACAGACCGAGCGACGTGGCTCACAGGTGGGGCACTGGACTTGGTCCGGGAGGACAGCGATTTAAACCCTCGTACGACCAACCAAATTTAGGTTTTCCGTGGTTTCCACAAATAACTTAAGGCAAATGCCGGGACGTCCCCACGGCCTGTTTCCTTCACCATCCTCCTCAAATACGACCTTATGCTCTGCCTCTATGACCTCGTCGTCCACGGGATATGAAACCCTAGACTTTCTTGCTCCCTAACAAAGAGAAACCATTGATTATAAGTGGCAGCGGAATCACGTCCTACTAACGTGCTTGACAAACAGATATTGTTCAGATTAGGGATGGGTGATGTTTGCAAATCACCGAAGGTGTTTTCTATTTAGTCATGGACGTCTAACAACCTATGGCCGATAATATTCGACCCCAAAATTTCGATGTTAAAGGATGAATGTATAGGACTGGGTAAAAAGTAAAATACAGCAATAATTACCCACAGCTTTTGTGTCCACATATTGTAATGCATTTTTATTACCTATCGTTAGTTACAGTAATGATCCACATATATACTGATTTTTATCGCCCACTACACTCTTAATGCAACACGAGATTCTTCTACATTTTTGGAATGCCTTTCGTAACAACGTGAGTGTTAAAAAATCAGAATGTACCAATAAAACCGCTGACATCGCTTGTCGGCGAATACAACGTTACCACACTGTCGTAACAGTCCATTATCATTTCGAACGTTAACAGAGCCCGCTCGAAAATAAAAGAGTATCGAAACTGTTTGCTATACGTAATAAAATTTCTTTCAAAACAAAAATGGAAAAGAGTAAAATTATTGGAGAACTCGCAGAACACAAGATAGGAAAAAGCTTAATTGTGGATATGTAGGTTTCCTTCATATAAGCACTTACATAAAGCGTAGTATAATTTTTAGCAATTTAAAAAAATCGAAACAATGTGCATCCACACACTACTTGACATCAAGAAAGTATTAACTGAACGAACAGTGAAAGGCTCTAGTCCACGTTCAGCTACAACGCTAACCAAACTACTTACCTTGGTTCGCCCAGAAATATCAATGATCATTTAACATCCCTAGTTCAAACATATGAAGTGGGGCGTCACTGCCGAGGGAGTCTGGATGGGGAAAGCGTCTATCGGTAGCTGTACTTTACCGATCCCAGTAAATCATTTTACAAAATTACATAAGCGATTAAATAACATCCAAGTAGATGTGGTTAGGGCTTAATCACGAGCCTAGGGCGAACGAGCCCAACGTGCTTCATGTGTACGACATTTTACGGATGGAACAAAGGCTGACAGCTCTGCAGAAAAACTGGCGGGACCCCAGACACACTTTATAAAGTCGCATTTATCTCTGGGAGACGGAAGATTATTTCGATCACGCCGTCTGTTGGCATTGCGTGCGTCGAGCGAATAAACCTCCCGGCAGCAGTTTTGAGACTATTTCGGCTGCATCGCTATAGACGATTAGCATCTTTATGTGCGTCTGAGGAGATCCTGCGTGTACTAATATCGCCGTCTAACATGACATCGATCCCTCCCCAAGGAGGAGTATTAATATTCGTGATTGATCGTCTCTTGTGCCCACCTGACGGCACGTAAATCGCTGAGTGACGTACTACGAAAAATCACGTGGTTCGCGATATCATTAGCATTCTCTTCTATAAGTCGCATCCCTCAGAACAGACAACGCAAAGAAGTAAACAAGGTAGTTTTTCACACTGTCACTTGTTTACCCGCAAACTGAATATGAGAACAGGAAGAAAAGCGTTGCACACGATGGTAAGGTTAAAAGTCACCGACTTGGGGATGACATGTCGTTGATAAAGTGTCATTTTGCTTTGTTATTTTATATTAACGTAAGGCATGTGTCATTTTAATCTATGAATTAATTACTGATATACAGCTGTTTAAAACCGCCGTGAATAAAATGGAATACCCTTCCGCCAGGAAATTCTTCATTTTGCGTAGGCGGTGTTAAAACGTTTCAGGATCTTTTGGAACTAAATTTTTGTTTCTTTATTGTACCAATCGATTTCGGTCTATAATTGAAACCTGAAAATAACCAAAGTATAGGCCGAAATCGATTGGTTAACTACGGAAACAGTGCAGCTCTGTATTATGTAATGCAGTCCCATAAATTCTTTATCTTGGAAAGTTTATTGGCAGAAAAAATAATTCAAGTAATTAGTAAGGAGATGGTTCTTCACTTTCAGAAGTTGTGGAAAAATTGCCTGAACTCAAAACTAGAGTTCACGACTGTGAGTCAACTGAAGACTGTTTATTTACTAGCTGTTCAAGACGGTTCTCGTAATATTCGTTTCCAGTATTTCAAGCAGTGATAAGTTTCCGCTCAGTTTATCAAGAAAGCAGTATTTCTACATCTACTACATAACTGTGTCTGGTTCCCAGACAATGCTGTGTAAAGGTGGAGTCCTCTTTTCTCCCAGCTTCGAGCTTCTGTGGTGTTAAGTCTGGTGCACACTGATCTATATGTTCTCTCAATGTAGTACAGTCTCCGCCTTTGCACAGCATTGTTTGGAAACAATAGTACGTAATCGATGTAGAAACACTGCACTGTGGTAATAATAGGAAGACAGTACCACTGCTTGAAACGCTGGAGATCAAGATACACTACAAGAACCATCCTGAACGGGTACTGAAAGAACAAACACATTTCAGAGGGTGTCCGCTAAACCTAACTGCTTACCGATTCAGATTTTATGTATGAACTACTATAAAACGGTATGCCCGTTATTCATTTATTTTAGCGTTTTATCATTACGAATATTGTATTTTTTATATTTAGTATTAGCAGATAATTTGCCTGAGTCTTGTAAATTTGTTACTGTTTACATTTGTACCATTACGCATAAGATTTTTCCCAGTACTACTAGATAACGGGCTAATAACCCAAAAACCTACGTCGCAATAATATATACACATCACAAAAATTGTGGATCACCCCAGTTACCGGAACTCCTGAAGACTGACGTTGACTGTGGATACTGTGTCACAGACACAATCCCTTTGACTGTTCAGAGATGTCATTAAAACGGCCCACAGATGTAAACAACCATGCACGAGCAGTGCCTATTAGACGGAGAGGGTCCGACAGCCGATCAGTTCCAGTCATTCCACCAGGAAGGAGGTACACGGCTCGTGTTGTCTGTAGTTCAACCATGCCTAGACGGTCAATACCGCGGTTCGATCGCGTCCGCATTGTTACTTTGTGCCAGGAAGGGCTCTCAACAAGGGAAGCGTCCAGGCATCTCGGAGTGGACCAAGGCGATGTTGTTCGGACACGGAGGAGATACAGAGCGACAGGAACTTCGATGACATGCCTCGCTCAGGCCGCCCAAGGGCTACTACTGCAGTGGACGACCGCTACCTACGGATTATGGCTCGAAGGAACCCTGACAGTAACGCCACCATGTTGAATAATGCTTTTCGTGAGACACATGACGTCGTGTTACGACTAAAACTGCGCGCAATAGGCTGCAAGATGCAACTTCATTCCCGACGTCCATGGCGAGGTCCACTTTGCAACCATGACACCATGCAGTACGGTACAGATGGGACCAACAACATGCCCAATGGACCGCTCAGGATTGGCATCACGTTCTCTTCACCGAACAGCGTCGCGTATGCCTTCAACCAGACAATCGTCGGAGACGTGTTTGGAGGCAACCCGGTCCAGCGAATGTAGCAAGGTGGAGGTTCCCTGGTCTTTTGGGGTGGCATTATGTGGGGCCGACGTACCCCGCTGGTGGTCATGGAGGGCGCCGTAATAGCTGTACGACACGTGAATGCCATCCTCCGACCGATAGTGCAACCATATCGGCAGCATATTTGGCGAGGCATTCGTCTTCATGGACGACAATTCGCGCCCCCAACGTGCACATCTTGTGAATGACTTCGTTCAGGATAATGACATCGCTCGACTAGAGTGGCCAGCGTGTTCTCCAGATATAAACCCTATCGAACATGCCTGGGATAGACTGAAAAGGGCTGTTATGGACGACGTGGCCCACCAACCACTCTAAGGGATCTACGCCGAATCGCCTTTGAGGAGTGGGACAATCTGGACCAACAGTGCCTTGATGAACTTGTGGATAGTATGCCACGACGAATACGTGCATCAATGTAAATAGCTCTGAGCACTATGCGACTTAACTTCTGAGGTCATTAGTCGCCTAGGACTTAGAACTAATTAAACCTAACTAACTTAAGGACATCACACACATCCACGCTCAAGGCAGGATTCGAACCTGCGACCTAGCGGTCGCTCGGTTCCAGACTGTAGCGCCTAGAACCGCTCGGCCACGTTCGAAAGTCACTTATTTCCTGGATCGAACGTTCATATGTAGTTTACAGTTGTTCGTTGAAACTGCTAGCGTAGTTACTGCGCTGACGTTGCTTGTGAGCCATGAATATAATCAGTCTCGGAAATTTTGGAAATATGATACAGAAGCAAGATCAACAAGATCTGAGACATTTTATTATTCACACTGTAACGTAAATTACCATCTGACTACAGTGACTTACGATGTAGTTTATGCTACTTTGGCGCCATAGGTTTTACAATATTATGTACGCAGTTTTAAATGTATCGTGATACCTGATGATAATTTATTATCAGCTCTTGATGATAAACAACTTTTTTTATATTTATTTATTTATTTTTTGAGTCGCCAGTCTTCTGACTGGTTTGATGCGGTCCGCCATGAATTCCTCTCCTGTGCCAACATCTTTATCTCAGCGTAGCACTTGCAACATACGTCTTCAGTTATTTGCTGGATGTATTCCAACCCCTGTCTTCCTCTACAGTTTCTACCCTCTACAGCTCCCTGATGTCTTAAAAGATGTCCTATCGTCCTGTCCCCTCTTCTTTTCAGTGTTTTCCACACACTTCTTTCCTCCCCGATTCTGCGCAGAACCTCCTCATTCCTTACGTTTTCAGTTCACCTAATTTTCAACATTCGTCAGTAGCACCATGTCTCAGATGCTTCGATTTTCTTCTGTGTTCCAAACGTCCATTCTCACAAATTTTTTCCTCAAATTAAGGCTAATGTTTGATGCTAGTAGACTTCTCTTGGCCTGGAACGCTCTTTCTGTCAGTGCTTATCAGCTTTTGATGTCCTCCTTGCTCCGTCCGCCATTCGTTACTTTACTGCATAGATAGTAGAATTCCTTAACTTCATCTACTTCGTGACCATTAATCCCGATGTTAAGTTTGTCGCTATTCTCATTTCTGCTATTTTTCATTATTTTCGTATTTCTTCGATTTACTCTCAATCCATTTTGCGTACTTATTAGAATCTTCACTCCATTCAGCAAATCACGTAACTCTTCTACACTTTCACTCAGGATAGCTCTGTCATTAGCGAACCCTATTACCGATATCCTTCCACCTTGGATTTTAATTTCATCATTGCTTCTTCGATGTATGGTTGAACAGTACGGGCGAAAGACTACAGCCCTGTCTTCCGTCCTTTTTAATCTGAGCACTTTGTTCTTCCTCTTCCACTCTTATTATTCCCTAGTGGCACTTGTCAACTTTTGCAGTCTTCGGAACTGTGTGGATCCTATTTTTCCGAAAGTCAGGTAGTATATCACCAGACTCATACGTTCTACACACTAATGTGAATAATTATTTTTGTTGCAACATCCCCCAATGCTTTATAAATTCTGAAGGAATTTTATCTATCCCTTCTTCCTATGTGACCTTAAGTCTTCCAAAGCTCTTTTAAATACTGATTCTAATACTGAATCCCTTATCTTTTCTTTGTCAACTCCTTTTTCTTCTTCTATCATGTCGTCAGACAAGTCTTCCCCCTCCTAGAGGCCTTACATGTATTCTTTCCACATATCGACTCTCTCCTCTCCATTTAACAGTAGAACACCCGTTCCACTCTTAACGTTATCACCCTTGCTTTTAAATTCACCAAGGGTTGTTTTGATTTTCGTATATGCTGCATCAGTCCGTAAGACAATCATTTCTTTTTCAACTTCTTCACATTTTTAATGCAGCCATTCCGTCTGAACTTCCCTGCACTTCCTATTTATTTCTTTCCTCAGCGATTTGTAATTCTGTATTCCTGAATTTCCCTGAACATTTTTGTATTTCCTTCTTTCATCGATCAACTGAAGTA
The DNA here is from genome assembly GCF_021461395.2 of Schistocerca americana. Taxonomy (NCBI): domain Eukaryota; kingdom Metazoa; phylum Arthropoda; class Insecta; order Orthoptera; family Acrididae; genus Schistocerca; species Schistocerca americana. The sequence goes on along the minus strand of NC_060122.1, from coordinate 380,399,955 downwards.
TTTTTGAAATTTCCTGGCAGATTAAAAATGTGTGCCGGACCGAGACTCGAACTCGGGACCTTTGCCTTTCGCGAGCAAGTACTCTACGAAAGTTTGGAAGGTAGGGGACGAGGTACTGGCAGAAGTAAAGCTGTGAGGACGGGGCGTGAGTCGTGCTTGGGTAGCTCAGATGGTAGAGCACTTGCCCGCGAAAGGCAAATGTCCCGAGTTCGAGTCTCGGTCCGGCACACAGTTTTAATCTCCCAGGAAGTTTCAAATCAGCACACATTCCGCTGCAGAGTGAAAACATCATTCTGAAGTATTTTTGCTGTTACCCGTGGTTTCTTCGCAGTTAATTTCTTTGTAGCTGTGTTCGTCTTTCCAACTTCTGCGAGTGTCCTTTTTAGAGATGTCCATTTCTCATCAGCTATACTGCTTACAGAGCTATTCCTTATTTTTATCTATAACCTTATAAAACTTCAAGCGTTTCTCTTCGTTCCTCAGTACTTCTGTATTCCACTTCTTTGCGTACTTCTTCCGGACTTAAACTTCAGCCTACTCTTCATCACTACTAAATTGCGATCTGAGTCTATATCTGCTTTTGGGTACACCTTACGATTCAGTATCCGATTTCGGAATCTATGGCTGACCATGATGTAATCTAACTGAAATCTTCCCGTATCTTTCGGCCCTTTTTTTTTTTTGGTCATCAGTCTACTGACTGGTTTGATGCGGCCCGGCACGAATTCCTTTCCTGTGCTAACCTCTTCATCTCAGAGTAGCACTTGCAACCTACGTCCCCAATTATTTGCTTGATGTATTCCAATCTCTGTCTTCCTCTACAGTTTTTGCTCTCTACAGCTCCCTCTAGTACCATGGAAGTCATTCCCTCATGTCTTAGCAGATGTCCTATCTCCTGTCCCTTCTCCTTATCAGTGTTTTCCACATATTCCTTTCCTCTCCGATTCTGCGTAGAACCTCCTCATTCCTTACCTTATCAGTCCACCTAATTTTCAACATTCGTCTATAGCACCACATCTCAAATGCTTCGATTCTCTTCTGTTCCGGTTTTCCCACAGTCCATGTTTCACTACCATACCTGTACTCCAGACGTACATCCTCAGAAATTTCTTCCTCAAATTAAGGCCGGTATTTGATATTAGTAGACTTCTCTTGGCCAGAAATGCCTTTTTTGCCATAGCGAGTCTGCTTTTGATGTCCTCCTTGCTCCGTCCGTCATTGGTTATTTTACTGCCTAGGCAGCAGAATTCCTTAACTTCATTGACTTCGTGACCATCAATCCTGATGTTAAGTTTCTCGCTGTTCTCATTTCTACTACTTCTCATTACCTTCGTCTTTCTCCGATTTACTCTCAAACCATACTGTCTACTCATTAGACTGTTCATTCCGTTCAGCAGATCATTTAATTCTTCTTCACTTTCACTCAGGATAGCAATGTCATCAGCGAATCGTATCATTGATATCCTTTCACCTTGTATTTTAATTCCACTCCTGAACCTTTCTTTTATTTCCATCGTTGCTTCCTCGATGTACAGATTGAAGAGTAGGGGCGAAAGGCTACAGCCTTTTCTTACACTCTTCTTAATACGAGCTCTTCGTTCTTGATCGTCCACTCTTATTATTCCCTCTTGGTTGTTGTACATATTGTATATGACCCGTCTCTCCCTATAGCTTACCCCTACTTTTTTCAGAATCTCGAACAGCTTGCACCATTTTATATTGTCGAACGCTTTTTCCAGGTCGGCAAATCCTATGAAAGTGTCTTGATTTTTCTTTAGCCTTGCTTCCATTATTACCCGTAACGTCAGAATTGCCTCTCTCGTCCCTTTACTTTTCCTAAAGCCAAACTGATCGTCACCTAGCGCATTCTCAATTTTCTTTTCCATTCTTCTGTATATTATTCTTGTAAGCAGCTTCGATGCATGAGCTATTAAGCTGATTGTGCGATAATGCTCGCACTTGTCAGCTCTTGCCGTCTTCGGAATTGTGTGGATGATGCTTTTCCGAAAGTCAGATGGTATGTCGCCAGACTCATATATTCTACACACCAACGTGAATAGTCGTTTTGTTGCCACTTCCCCCAATGATTTTAGAAATTCTGATGGAATGTTATCTATCCCTTCTGCCTTATTTGACCGTAAGTCCTCCAAAGCTCTTTTAAATCCCGATTCTAATACTGGATCCCCTATCTCTTCTAAATCGACTCCTGTTTCTTCTTCTATCACATCAGACAAATCTTCACCCTCATAGAGGCTTTCAATGTATTCTTTCCACCTATCTGCTCTCTCCTCTGCATTTAACAGTGGAATTCCCGTTGCACTCTTAATGTTACCACCGTTGCTTTTAATGTAACCAAAGGTTGTTTTGACTTTCCTGTATGCTGAGTCTGTCCTTCCGACAATCATATCTTTTTCGATGTCTTCACATTTTTCATGCAGCCATTTCTTCCTAGCTTCCCTGCACTTCCTATTTATTTCATTCCTCAGCGACTTGTACTTCTGTATTCCTGATTTTCCCGGAACATGTTTGTACTTCCTCCTTTCATCAATCAACTGAAGTATTTCTTTTACCCATGGTTTCTTCGCAGCTACCTTCTTTGTACCTATGTTTTCCTTCCCAACTTCTGTGATGGCCCTTTTTAGAGATTTCCATTCCTCTTCAACTGTACTGCCTACTGCGCTATTCCTTATTGCTGTATCTATAGCATTAGAGAACTTCAAACGTATCTCGTCATTCCTTAGTACTTCCGTATCCCACTTCTTTGCGTATTGATTCTTCCTGACTAACGTCTTGAACTTCAGCCTACTCTTCATCACTACCATATTGTGATCTGAGTCTATATCTGCTCCTGGGTACGCCTTACAATCCAGTATCTGATTTCGGAATCTCTGTCTGACCATGATGTAATCTAATTGAAATCTTCCCGTATCTCCCGGCCTTTTCCAAGTATACCTCCTCCTCTTGTGATTCTTGAACAGGGTATTCGCTATTACTAGCTGAAACTTGTTACAGAACTCAATTAGTCTTTCTCCTCTTTCATTCCTTGTCCCAAGCCCATATTCTCCTGTAACCTTTTCTTCTACTCCTTCCCCTACCACTGCATTCCAGTCGCCCATGACTATTAGATTTTCGTCCCCCTTTACATACTGCATTACACTTTCAATATCCTCATACACTTTCTCTATCTGTTCATCTTCAGCTTGCGACGTCGGCATGTATACTTGAACTATCGTTGTCGGTGTTGGTCTGCTGTCGATTCTGATTAGAACAACCGGGTCACTGAACTGTTCACAGTAACACACCCTCTGCCCTACCTTCCTATTCAAAACGAATCCTACACCTGTTATTCCATTTTCTGCTGCTGTTGATATTACCCGATACTCATCTGACCAGAAATCCTTGTCTTCCTTCCACTTCACTTCACTGACCCCTAATATGTCTAGATTGAGCCTTTGCATTTCCCTTTTCAGATTTTCTAGTTTCCCTATCACGTTCAAGCTTCTGACATTCCACGCCCCAACTCGTAGAACGTTATCCTTTCGTTGATTATTCAATCTTTTTCTCATGGTAGCCTCCCCCTTGGCAGTTCCCTCCCGGAGATCCGAATGGGGGACTATTCCGGAATCTTTTGCCAATGGAGAGATCATCATGACACTTCTTCAATTACAGGCCACATGTCCTGTGGATACACGTTACGTGTCTTTAATGCAGTGGTTTCCATTGCCTTCTGCATCCTCATGTCGTTGATCATTGCTGATTCTTCCGCCTTTAGGGGCAATTTCCCACCCCTAGGACAAGAGAGTGCCCTGAACCTCTATCCGCTCCTCCGCCCTTTTTGACAAGGCCGTTGGCAGAATGAGGCTGACTTCTTATCGGGCGGGGATCGAACCCGGGACCGAAGACGTTTTGATTATGAATCAAAGACGCTACCCCTAGACCACTGGTACGAGATGTTAGTAAAGAAGTGTGAACAAGCGCTTAGAGAGCGCGAGCAGGGTAGCAACACGAGATGGGAGCAGAGTGGTGGGCGGCGGGTGGCAGCCGTGGGCGGCGTGTAGCGTCGCGTCGCTATTGATCGCCGGCCGGCTGCTGCGGTGGGGCGGCGGCGCCAAGCGACCAGGCGGGGGTGAGGGTGGGGCGGCGCCGGGCACTCCGCCGCCCACGGCCAAGGTCGGCCGCTGCCTGGCCCACACCTGCCCACAGCTGGCCCCCACTGGAATGTCGCAACTCAGACGCGCGGGTTCCATTGAGCCCTCTGGGAACGTACAACAGCGACAAACAGCCGACTAAATTTCGCTACTAGCTTGTCTCACCACATACGCTGATCAGTCAGAACATTATGACCACAGACCATATCGATATAAACGCGTCCATGCAATAGCAGCGTCACCTGGCGATGAATGACTGCTAGTCAGACACACGCACGGTGCTTGTAGTATCGACGAGCGTGCTGTCCGTGTGCGGAATGGGGAAGGCGCGCGATCTATCTGAGGGCACATTATGATGGCTCGGAGGTTCGACGCGAGCATTTCGGAAATTGCACCACTTGTCGGATGTCGAGAAGTGCTGTGGTGAGGGTCTTCAGAACGTGGCGAAACCAATGTGAAAGCACGTCCAAGCGTTGTGGGCGTAGAGCGGCCACCCCTCATTACAAATGTCGGACGCCGTAGGCTGGGTTGACTAGTAAAAATAGGATGGACGGCGAAATGAGGCGAAACTAACATCAGACTTTAACGCTGGGCAGAACACAAGTGTGTCTGAACACACAGTGCACTGAACACTCCAACTAACGAGCCTCCGCAGCCGACCGCCCATGCATGCGCCAATTTCAACACCACGACATAGGAAACTACGACTGAAATGGGCACGTGACCATCGGCACTAGATGTTGGCGCGGTGACAGAGCGTTGGATGGCCTGGTGAATCTCGATACCTTGTTTATCATGCTGATGGGAGGCCGCAAACCCGTCGTCTTCTTGGGGAACAGCTCCTTGTATCGTACATTGGTTGCAGACCACGTACAACCCTACATGACGACCATGTTGCCCGACGCCAGTGGCATTTTTCAAGAAAATAATGCGGCGTGTCACAAGACCAGCAGAGTGACGGAGTGGTTCGGGGAAAACAGTTGCGAGTTCCAGTTGATGTGCTGGCCCCCCAAATCCCCATATCTGAACCGATCGAACAAATCTGGGATGTGATTGAACGTGACGTCAGAGCTCATCGCTCCTCTCACCGCAATTTGGTGAGTTGTGTGGCCGGATGTGGTGCCAGCTTACTCCAGCGACCTCCCAAGGCCTCACTGCTTCCACTCCACGACGCGTCGCCGCTGTTATCCGTGGCAAAGGTGGATATACCGGCTATCAAGTAGGTGGTTATAATGTTCTGGCTGATCGGTGCACAGAGCGAAGTGGCGCAATGATAGAGACTTGGAGGTCACATGCACGACCGAGGTACAGATCCTCTTTACGTCTACATATACAGGGTGAACCCCAACTCCTACGAAAAATTTCGGTGTTGTTCAGGAGTATTTTCTGAGTTTTAGTATTAGGGATTAGTGGTCTCCAGTGGCTCGTTGCTGAATAATGGCATTTCGTCTCATTTCTTACGTCTACTTATCTTTGTATTTGTATTACATAGAAAATACCTCCGTAACAACGAAACGCTTTGTGGGTCTTATTGTAATCAAACAAAGTCTTTCACATGGACAACAGTAATGCTCATTTTGCTCCTCGCCCTTGACCTTGACAAAGACTTGGTCGATACGCACTTCGTATATGGACTCACTGAATGCAATGGAAGAGCCGCGCAATGGTGTCGCAAATGTAAAGACATTTTCGCAGAAATAAAGGTAACTGCGGTAAGAAAACGAACAGTACGACTCTGTATCGAGTCAGAAATACTCAGAAAATATCCGTGACAAACATCCGAAAAATTTTCGACGGAGTTAAACATAATTTCGGATGCTAACCAAGCCTGGAGGTTGTGCTGTTTGTATTTGACTACGAACGGCAGTTGTGCAATGCCCTTCCTCAATTCGTTTAAGTGTCAGTTGTGGCCCGATAATGTTCTGTGTAGTTGTAAATGCAATACGTCGGCGCTACGGGGAATTTAAATGTGGGCAAATTGTTGGTGTCCTTATGGGGGGTGCTTTCGTAAGCAAGGGAGGCGAAGTGTTGGTACTCCAAGGGACATCATGTCGAATAATTACACCACACACAGTGAAATCGGAAAAACGTTATCCGCTAAGCCACACCACGGACGAAAATGTATGCTGAGTGACCGTGACAGACGGTCACTGAGGAGGACTCTGACGAAAAATAAGAAGATTGCTTTTCTAGTCAGTGCAGATTTGAAAATTGCATTTCGAACTTTGTCAGCACCCAACCAACATGAAGAGAACTCCACAAGCAAGGAATTGCAGGACGAGCTGGATTCCAAAAACCACTTATCACTTATGCAAATGCCCGGACAGGAAAACGTGGTACCTGGACCATGGAACAAAAAAAAATGGCTCTGAGCACTATGGGACTTAGCTTCTGAGGTCATCAGTTCCCTAGAACTTAGAACTACATAAACCTAACTAACCTAAGGACATCACACACATCCATGCCCGAGGCAGGATTCGAACCTGCGACCGTAGCGGTCACGCGGTTCCAGACTGCAGCGCCTAGAACCGCTCGGCCACTCCGGCCGGCGACCATGGAACAATGGGAGGAATTAATTTGGCCAGAAGACCCTTGTTGCAAACTCTTTCCAATTTCTGGCCAAGTTTACGTCCTAAGAGTGAAACATTTGGGGGGGGGGGGGGGGGGGGGGGGTGTTCGCTTATGATTTGGACAGTCAAATCGGGCAACCCATGGCTCCCATGAGCACTCAGCAATGTTGCATTACTACCAAGGATTATGTGACCATTTTGGCTGATGAGGTCCATCCCATACTACAATGTATTTCCCCAATTGCGATACTGGGCTCTCCAAACCACAGGGCCCTGTTCGCACAGCTCGCATAGTCAGGACTAATTCTGTGAGCACGAGGATGAACTGTCGCATCTCTTTCGGCCACAAATTCACCAGATCTTAATATTATTGAGCCTTTGTGGTCAGCTTTGAAGAGAACTTGATCGCTACCCACCTCCATCATCGTTACGTAACATGACCTGTATTTACCCATTCCGAGACGACTGGAAGCTGGTTTGAATACCAACGCGTGTCCTACACCGTATCAGGCCTGGCAATGTTTTATGTTTTCGGTGTTCCCGTATTTTTGTCCAATCCCTATATTTTTTTCCTATTCCAATGGCCTATTGAACGAGGGAAAATTTAGCCTGTATGCCTGTGTATGCGTCGGAATCTGTCTCATCTTTCGTTAACTATTCCTACGTTCGTGGCAGCATAATTGTAGCACAGTATTCTTCGAATACACGTTCTCTAAATATTCTCCACAGGGTTTCCCGAGAACTATGTCGTCTTCCTTCAAAGGCTTCTTTAAGTATCCTGAGCACTTCTGTTAAGACTTTCGTATGGGTTATTTCCTATATTACGACCCTTGCAGGGCGTATCTGAGTTAGTTCGATGTCTGCCGTCATTCCCACTTCATAATGACCCCCAAACACTCGAACAATACTCTAGAACTGATCGCACTAGCATCTTGTACGCGATTTTCTTCACGGATTTATTGAATTTCCCCAGAACCCTTCCAACAAATCCTAGCCTTCCGTTCTCCTCCCCTAATACTGATTTTACGAGGTCATTCCATTTAATACCGCTTCTAGTGTATTATCCCCATATACTTACAATATACAACGTGTTCAAGATGTTCATTACTAATCTTATAATAAGGTATTATCGGATTCTTCGTCTTGTACCGTCCTAATTTATGTTTACCGTCTTATGCCTAATCCCGTGTGGCAAATGCCCATGTGATTGCTACAGGAAGGCCACAGATCATTTTATAACTCCCCTTGTCCAGTCTGTACTTGTGCTTCATTTCCAATGACTTCAACGTCGCTGGGTACTTAGAATATTATGAAAATGTTAGTTGCTACCCACAATATAGCGGAGATGCTGGGTCGCAGATAGACACAACAAAAAGACTGTCAAACAAAGCTTTCGGACAAGTAAGCCTGTCTTGCCGAAAGCTTTGTTTGACAGTCTTTCTCTTATGCCTATCTGCGACTCAGCATCTCCGCTATATGGTGAGTAAAAACTACCCTTTTCATAATATTGTCCTTATTCCATCGTGGATTTTCCAATGTTTGATTTCGCTGGATAGTTAAAATCACATGTCCCTTTCTAATAACTTATCACGGAATTATTTGACATGGTTAATTGCAAAACCTGTAGCTAGTCAATTACGTATATCTATGTGCAAAAACATGCCATGTTTGTCTCTCTGCAACAGATTCCCAAAGGATGGAGGATCCTGCTCACGATTTCATTAAAGACGGAACACAAGCTTCCACAGGGAACGGATGGGATAGGAATTCCCCTTAATTTGAATTACGGCAACTGGATATCTGGCGATAGTCGGAGTACATATACGACCATCTTGCATAAAGAAGCAGTACTGCGCCATGGACAGGGCGCAATGACGTAAAAAAACCTAAATAGAAGCGTTTTCGACGCACTCGGTGTCGGGGTGAAATCATAGTGAAATGTGACTATATAGGAAACCTTTTCATTGTCTATTAGGTAGTTATACATGCAAAAACCCTCGGCAGAGCCTGTGTGATAGTGATAGAGCTGTTAACCAACTTGATAAAGTAGGTGGCTAAGTGTTGAGTGAAGTGATTGGACAATAGCAGGTACAGAGACGACGCCTACTGTTCACATCTCACATTGAAAAAAGAGAAAGCTGTATGGAACTGATGGCTGGTAGATCTTAATGAGAATGTCAGTCGTCTTATGGGGCAGGCGTTCTTCCTCACGCGCACATTGGCGCCTTTTCTGCATATTAAATTTGAACGTTTAGCTTTAAGTGGCGGCGAGAAGTGATTGCAGAGTTTAACGCTGTGATACGCTGTGATATGTGTCTCTAAAGCAAGGAACAGGATGAAAACCGGTGCTGACATACAGTATGATGTTTTCCAATAGAAACCGATGCCAACTTAACTTTCATCTTACAGGCAGATTACCATCAACAGTGACACATGCTTTAGTCAGAATACTGTGCACAGCCAACACAATTCTTTTGAATTATCACATTCGCCACTCGCAGTGTCACTGATGAGCTGAAATATTCGTATATTTTGTTTTATATACTGCACAGTTTTGATGAGAACCCATTTTCAAACGTTTGTATAATAGAACCCACCAAAATAGCCATACTTGGGCTAGAGGCAAACCTGTAATCAAACGCAGAATGTTGGTCGAATCTCACAATTAAAGATATGATACCATGTGTCTCCATAACAACAGTGATATAGCGTACCACTTAAAAGTCGAAGTCTACTGCCTCACTACCGCTACAGCGAATCTTAAACTGTAATTGATTATGTCAGTCGAGTTCCGATCTAATAGAGGTAAACATCAATTTCGGCCGTTCTGGGCCATCGTTAGATCTTTTCACCTTGGTTACAGCGTTAACACATCAACTACGTAGCCGTGTGTGGTTCCCTCAACGTTAAAATGACGACGACATCAAGGTCTTTAGCATCCATATTTAAGTGTGGGGTGACGAACGTTTTTAAAATGATTAAATTGTTAAATCATTGTAGTGTGTGTGTGTGTGTGTGTGTGTGTGTGTGTGTGTGTGTGAGAGAGAGAGAGAGAGAGAGAGAGAGAGAGAGAGAGAGAGAGAGAGATGGGGTGATATCATGACATCCACGAAGTCTGATACAATTCGTCAGCACTCGCCCTTTGGAGCACACCCAAAAATATTTTTTGTCTTGAAAAATACCCTTGTTTAATTATTTTAATGATTTTTAATGTTTCTTTTATATTCATATTCGTTCATATGGTTCGTCATCTGCACCTTTGTATTTTTATGTAAGATTATGTAAACCGTTTACAAACTTCAAAAAAGTCGCGATAATAAATTTTACAAAATGTTGTAGTTAGAACTGAGTCCACAGCGAAATCAATTTTTTAGACTATAATAATGTCTCCCTGCCGCAACTAGAATTAGAGGCAATTATGCTTAGAACACAATTTTATTTGGTCTTTTTCACTGTAGCCTTTTTCTAGCGGAATATATAACCGTAAAACGGACTTATTTGGGCTACAGTTGCTATTAAACTTGTAAGTGGTATATTACGTCCACAAAATAAAGCGCTGTTTTGACTAAGCCAGAGATGTTATACCGTACGCATGAAAATAGTTACACAACCGAAATTGTGCAACAGTTAGGAAGACAAAATAAAATGACAGTCTCATCCAAGTTACGACAGGCACATTATTCTCATTCAATTTTCTTTAAAAATGTTCCTAGATTGCACATGTTTCTGAAAGTATATTTCAAATGTTTTAAGTTGTTAGCTGTCCGTCCCCGGTAGCTGAGTGGATGCCGGCATGGTAGCTCAGCGTGTTCGGTCAGAGGGTAGCTGCCCTCTGTAATAAAAAAACTGAGTTAATAGATCAACAACGAACTTAAAAGGATGTATTGCGACGTCCGCCCCGACCAGATGCAACGAACGAAAACGAACAAAATGAAAAAAAAAGTGGTCAGCGCGACAGATTGTCAATCCTAAGGGCCCGGGTTCGATTCCCGGCTGGGTCGGAGATTTTCTCCGCTCAGGGACTGGATGTTGTGTTGTCCTAATCATCATCATTTCATCCCCATCGACGCGCAAGTCGCCGAAGTGGCGTCAAGTCGAAAGACTTGCACCAGGCGAGCGGTCTACCCGACGGGAGGCCCTCGTCACACGCCATTATATAGTTGTTAGCTTTTCATTTGTAGCAATAATTTTAAACTGTTTTTAGACTTCATATTTACTGCTTAATTAGTCATTCTTTGTTTAAAAACGTACTTGCAGGTAACACACTCTGGTGAACTTCGTATGTTTGCAGTACTTTAATATTGAGACAGCCATACGTGGCAACCAAGCTGGTATGTTACACTTATCAAGCTAAAACGATAAGAAGATGGCCGAAACCAGTTATAACCTGTAGGCTATAGGAACTGTGATTCAATAAATAATCACTTATAACTTGTTCAAAATTCTAGGGGCAATTATTGTAAGCTATAGGGAAAGACGGATAATAAACAATAATTGCAACTACGAAGAGAAAATAATGATGATGGAATCCAATTAAAAAATTTATAAGACATGGATGCTCCAATTTTCTACTTCAGTATTGAAGATTCAATGAAGGCAATAACGGAAAGGTTCAAGAGTGGATTTAAAATTCGGGGTGGGAAAATTCGCTGATGGCATTGCTATCCTCAGTAAAAGTGGGGAAGCACTACAGAATCTGTTGAATGGATTGAACGGTCTAATAACAAGTGCAGGATATGAATTGATAGTAGACCGAAGGTAGGCGAAAGTGGCGAGTAGTAGCAGAAACGAGATTATCAATAAACGTATAAGCAAAATTGGAGAGCTCGGAATAGACGAGGTGAAGGAGCTACCTAGGAAACAAAATAACGTAGCACACACGATGCAAGAACGACATAAAACCCAGATTTGTACAGGCAAAATGGGCATTCTTGGCCAAAAGAAGTCTATTTGTATCAAACATTAGCCTTAATTTAAGAAATTTCTGAGAATGTACATTTGGAGCTCAGCATTCCATGGAAGGGAATAATGGAGTGTTGGAAAATCCGAAAAGAAGAGAATCGAAATATTTGAGACAAGGTGGTATAGAAGGATGAACATTAGGTGACCTGATAAGATAGTAATTGAGGATGTTTCTTGCAGACTCGGTGAGAGGAACAACACGTGCAAAATATTGGCAAGAAGAACGGACATGATGTGTGTTACGATATCGGGGAATAAATTGACTGAATTTTCTCATGCTTAGGAGGAGCGATCTGTTTTACTTCGTAAAAACTTTCTGTAGCCAATATCGCATAATTGCTTATTTATTTTCTACAACTGGTTTCGACAGGCTTTCCTGCCGCCTTCTGGTTTTCCAACTCGCAATGAACGCGTTTTGTAGCAATTACTTTTTGAAGACCAGAAGATGACAGCAAAGTCTGTCAAAACCGGTTGTCGAAAATAAGTATTATGCGATCTTGGCTATAAAAAGTTTTTTTCGAGGAATAACTTCCTTGGTACTAGAGGAAACTGGCGGAAGACCGAGACTGGAATATATCCGACAAATAAGTGAGGAAGTGATTCAGATGAAGAGACTGGCATAGGAGAGGAAATCGCCGGAGCCGCTTCAAGTCAGTCAGAAGACGGATGACAGAGAAGACGGAAAAAAAAGGTTTCTCACAGTAATGTTGCTGTAGCTTGCACTGCTGACGCTCTGTCAGGTAAGCGCGGAGTGGCTGCGGCAGGCCGGCACACGGCAGGCCACGCATTGAGGCTGCGCCACCGCCAATGAGCCCGTCCCCCCTCCCACTGGCGGCAGAGCGCCACGCCTATCGATCGCACGGCGCCTCTGCAGTCGACCACGCCGCTGCCTACGGAAAAACGAAAACACCATTACCGTTTCCCGTCGCGTCGCCCTGCCTAACGCCAATTATAGTACTGTTCCACCACCTGCTAGTATGTCTTTTACTACCTCACGTTGGACAAAAGTAACGAGAGAGCGGAGCACAGACTGATGCCTGATTTCTTGACTCCCAGAGAGCCTTCGATACAGCTCCGTCCCCATGCCTAGCAAATGAAATAGACCGTTCAGTCACATTATTGTGACCACCACCTATATTCGACGCCACCGTGCAGTGACCAGTCACAGACGGCGCAAGCAGTGGAACGTACATTCACGCTCATAAATTAAGGATATGCTTATACATGGCGAAACGACGCTCTGGTGGTCGGTTTGCGGGTTTAAATCAACTTGGGTATGACCATGCGGTGCATTTGACCTGCGGTCGTCGCACGGTGGCGCTGGCAGCAGTCCACATACGCAGAGGTGTGTTGGTGCATGTCCGGTACGGTGCAGCGAGTAATTGTGCAGACGTTTTCAGACGTACTAATGGTGATTGTGTGTTGAAAATGGCTCAAAGAACACATATTGATGACGTTATGAGGAGTAGAATACCAGGGCGACTGGAGGCTGATCAAACACAGCAGGTCGTAGCACGGGCCCTCCGTGTGCCACAAAGTGTGATTTCAAGATTATGGCAATGATTCCAGCAGACAAGGAAACGTGTCCAGGCGCTACAGTACGGGACGTCCACAGTGTACCATACCACAAGAAGACCGATATCTCACCATCAGTGCCCGCAGACGGCCATGGAGTACTGCAGGTAGCTTTCGTCGGGACCTTACCGCAGCCACTGGAACAGTTGTCTCCAGACACACAGTCTACAGACGACTGAACAGACATGGTTTATTCGCCAGGAGACCTCCAGGGTGCATTCCACTGACCCCTGGTCACAGGAGAGCCCGTAAAGCCTGGTCTCAAGAACACAGTACATGGTCATTGGAACAGTGGTCGCAGGTTATCTTCACGGACGGGTCCAGGTATATTCTGAACAGTGATTCTCACGGGGTTTTCATCTGGCGTGAACCTGAATACCAACCCCTTAATGTCCTTGAAAGGACCTGTATGGAGGTCGTGGTTTGATGGTGTGGGGTGGGATTATGACTGGTGCACGTACAGCCCTGCATGTGATTGACAGAGGAACTGTAACAAGTCAGGTGTTTCGGGACGTCATTTTGCACCAGTACGTCCGCCTTTTTAGGGGTGCAATGGGTCCTACCTTCCTCCTGATGGATGATAACGCACGCCCCCACCGAGCTGGCATCGTGGAGGAGTACATTGAAACAGAAGATATCAGGCGAATGGAGTGGCCTGGCTGTTCTCCAGACCTAAACCCCATAGAGCACATCTGGGATGTTGTCGGTCGACGTATCGCTGTACGTCTTCAAACCCCTAGGGCACTTCAGGAGCTCCGACAGGCACTGGTACAAGAATGGGAGGGATATACCCCAGCTTCCGCTCGACCACCTGATCCAGAGTATGCCAACCCGTTGTGCGGCCTGTGTACGTGTGCATGGTGATCACACCCCATATTGATGTCGGGGTACATGCACAGGAAATAGTGGCGTTTTGTAGCACATGTGCTTCGGGACAGTTTTCTTAACTTATCACCTATACTGTGTCGTGTCTGTATCCTATGTGCCTATGCTATTAGCGCCAGTTTTGTGTAGTGCCACGTTGTGTGGCATCACATTCTGCAGTTATCCTTAATTTATGAACATGAGTGAATATAAAGCGTGTCGGGGGGACGAAGTAAACGGTGCAGTCTCTGTAGTAATGCGGAAACGGAGCGATTTATCTGACGTCCAAAACGGCGTAATCATTGCCTTTCAGGACAAGAGTGGCAGCATTTCCGAAACGGCTAAATCTGGAAATTGCTCGCATTCTGCCGTGGTTAAAGTGTACCGTGCATTGCAAAAACCGGCGCTGAGTCAACTGTGGTACACCACGGGCGATAGACGAGAGGGGTGAAAGACGGGTGCGGATAAGTGTACAGGCGAATAGATGTGCAACTGCTGAACAACTGACCTCCAAGAATAACCGAGGTGGTAGCAACAAAGTCTCCTCACCGACCATTAAGCGAACGGCGCTGCGTATGGGTCTGCACAGGTGGCACCTGGTTCATGGCGACACTTGTTTCGGCGACGAAGGCTGGAATTTGCACGCCGACCGTCCACAGAGTGGCGACAGCTGGCGTTTCCATAGGAATCACGTTTTATACTCTCCATCCGACAGATGCCCGTGGGCATGTATGGTGTGAAACCTCTGAAAGCAAAAATCTTGCAACAGTGTCGGAAGGTGAGGCCGCATGAGCGAACTTTATGGTCTGGTCGCGTTCCTTGAGTGATCTCGTCATTCTGGAAGGCATAATGGATCAATAGAAGTGCATATCTATCCTTGGGGACGAAGTGCACAACTGGATGCACATTCTTTTTCCTCTACCAGCAGCACAACGAGACAAGTCGCACAGTTAGCAGTGTACGTGCGAGGTTCGAAGAGCACCAAGATGAGTTTACCGTGCTCTCCGGATTTAAACCCGAATCTGTGGGACCACCTCTATCGGGGTGTTAGTGCCACAGATCCTCAACCGGGATACGTAGCGTAACTGGTCACGGCCATGGAGTCGTCAAGCTCCATATACTTGTTCGGACCTTCCAGAACCTCACTGCAAAAGGTGATTATTCAGGCTTTTGACGGTGGTCACGTTGATGTGACTCGACAGTGTACTTACAGACGAAATATGCGACCAGGTATGCTAGTGGATGAAATATCTCCTTGCAAATGCAAATCAGATTACCACTGTTAAAGGGGGGACGTTGATTAAAAGCACACACTATTTCCAAAATGCACCAAATCCACAGTTTTGGATATATGGCGATGAAATTTTGTACTTATAAAATCCTTTGGCTGTATGTAGTCAACTTTTTTAAAATGAAATTTGAAGTTTTATTTTCAAAAAATAATGTATGTTCCTTTTTCTCAGTAAGTATTCAAGAGATTTCTACAAAAATTTCTCTGTTTCATCTCTTTATATGTAGTAAGCTTCTCTCATGAGGCTTTTAGAATAGGTCAAATAGGAGAATTTTCATAATTTTTTAATTATAATTCCACAAGTACAATTTTAAATTCATGCAAAATTCCAAGCACTTTGCCCCATATCTCAGCTTGCAATCAGAATTTCAAAATTTGCTCTTGTGACAACGTTAATTAGGTTTACAGAAATTTCATAATTCTAGCAGTCATAGAATCTGAGGAAAAGATACATAAACTCTAAAGAACAACCTTTTCACGAAACGCAATTTAAAGTTCAACCTAACTTTTTTCCTTATGTCACCTCTTCAGAAGGCACTACATTTGTACTCTGGGTCGTCTTTCCCTTCAAGGCTTTTCTTCTGGTTTCTTGTTGTCTGTCTTCTTTCCTTTACCAGGTCTTCAACTTACTGTTCAGCTGCTAAGACGCGCTGTAAATCTGTTTTTCTCGGGATGTCTTGAGTAAAAATTTCCTATCTTGAAACCCATTCTTTCTAATACCTTCATCCTATCGACGTTCCCATCATTAAATACAATAACTGCATCATAAGTTGCAATTCTGACAACTGTAGCAGATGCAAATGTGTTTTTAGGGAATCCTTTCCGTATGAATGTTATCATCGCCAGACGTCTTACAAATATAAGAAAATTTCACTGCTGCAGTCAATAATTCAAGGTCATTTATCTAAATCCAGTGTACCGAGATTCATCACTGTGGTATGCACCATCCACCTCACCAATTTTTCGCTTGGAGCTGCTAGGAGACGAGTTCACATTTTCAGCAGATGTTCTTACTTCGGACGTTGCCTCATTGCCGGTTTGTCGTTGTTTCTCACGTCTTCCATTCACTAACTTATTCAAACGCAGTTTATCCAGTTTTTTATAAACTCTTTTTGATCGTGGCAAAACTGAATGAAGAAAGAATCGAACACTTGTATGAATCTCCGTCAGTATCACAAGGCAAAAAAAGAATTGGTTCGTCATAAACGATGCAGCTAGTTTTTTATTGTTTATAAGATACGGAACAGAGTCAAAGATGATCTATAAAACCAAAGTGTATGTATCACGGCCTTCTATATGTATCCCTCACATGTTTGGTTGAAAGTAATACACAGAACCGTTGTTTACTGAGCTGGTATTGAAGCGCTGCTTCAAAACATGGGCGTGGCAGGGAGGCCGCGTCACACTTTTAATTAATTTTCAGGCACTTCGGATGCGATTTCAACATTGAAACTTTGGGAAATTATTGTCCATGAGTTGTACTAACAAACAAAAAATAAATCGAAAGTTGACATTTTTGGTCAATTTCATCAACGTCCCCCCTTAATGAACAGGCATTTCAGAAGCAAATGTAGCGTCTGGTGTAGCTAAAGTTTATAGAGCCACGGAAGCAACACCGACAGCTAGGGATAAAATTACGCTATCTACAGTTAGTGTGATAGGACCACAGGTCTTCACAATATACAAGACGTAGCGGGTAAAACCTGCAGCCCTATCTCATTGGTCGTAGACGACGCAGTTGTGTACAGGGAGTTGAAATCGTAGACTATATTATTACAAAATGCTGAGAGACTTATTGACGATCAATGCCTGGAACAAAGATTAGCAGTTGACTCTCACAATAAATAAGTTCAATGAGCGTAAAACGACAATAACATCCGACAGAGTGTGAATACACGATCGACGATCAGTTGCTGGAATAATTCACAGTCCACAAATATCTAGTTTACAACCCACAGTTATTATATAAAAACCTTACTTCTGTTTTAATATTACGAGTTTGGAATTTTTTAAAAATTTATCATCAAATGTCTCTTACAAGCTTTCATACCGAGGCCTCGCCGTGAAGTCGACTTGTTTGATAGGTACCGTTTTTATGTGTCGACGTCACATTTGCTAATACTTTAGGGCAACAAACCACACTAAAAACGATGGGTTTAGGAGCTATATTTAATGTGGTGCAGCACGGAAACTGCTTATTTTCGTAATACTTACGAATAAATACGGAACCCAGCAAATACAGCGTGTTAGCTTTGCAAACACTGAAATTAGCACTGCGGCTGCTAGGTCTACTTTTGTCAGCCTGTCATTGCACAGGATACGGTGTCGTCACACGTGAGTGAAAGGACAATTCAGTACTCCTACAAGCTGCATGAATATCGCGAATGATAATTTATCAGAACTCAATACTCGATGACGTGTTCTCATGCCTTCACTTTTGTGACACTCAGCCAAAGGAAATGTATCTGCAATTCTTCTCACATTAGCACACTGAGTATATTAATACAATTACTGCTCGACTCAGTCGCAGCAATTAAGCAGTGCTATTGGATCCCGACCTAATCACAACCTCACAATTCGTGATATATTTGGGAAAAAGTGAAATATTTGGGACAAATAAGTAATTTCAGCTGTGGTGTTAGGTCCCAACCTAAATATAACCTCGGTCATATGCCGTGATTGGCTGACAAGGTCACGTGTACTGTACTGTGATTAGCTGACAGAAGCAAACCGAGATTACAGTGTTTGCGAAGTTAACATGCCATAATCGGTGTTTAATAGTTACACTTGCGCATTACTAAAATTTGCAGTTTCAGTAATAAAACGCACTAAAGATTTTCTAAAATGCGTAATTTTACTAAGGTTTGTTGTTCTAAAGTGTCGGTAAATGTGACATCGCTGCTTAAAAGCGGTACAATTTGGAGCTCTAAGATAAAAATATTTTCCGAGTCAACAGGAATATTCGATACGACCTGAGGGCTTTGACCAGTAACGTAATGTTAATGGCTGCTGTGACGTTACATTTTAGTGCGTATATTCACTGTTTTATTGTTAGTTGGCGAAGCTGATGAATGCGAAAGCAGAAAAAAAAACTGGTTATGGTGACAGATTGATTTGTAACTTAGCCCGTGGTCTAGGTTAGGTTAGAAGACAAAAATTCGGTTGTGAGTAGCGAAGCCAACGAATGTGAAAGTAAAAGAACGTGGTTGTGGTGACAGACTGATTTGTAGCTTTCCCCGTTTGAAAAAATCGGCACTTATATCACGTTATAGTCGCCATGTTGTTTATGCCGTTTATCGCATGTTTCGTACGTCACTGATGAAAGCCATGACTCATTCGAATGTTCCCCTTTATCCAGTATACTTTTTGTTTAAACATGTTGACATGATACGTAAACTGAGGAATCATATGGAATATGATCTTAAATATTATTAATACATAATTTGGCGAAAACTTACGTGGTGTATTTTCTGAATGACGCACTATAGTCGAATATTTGTATTTTACCTTTCTAAATTACTCGTGCTCCGCGTATACATGTACGTACAGTATAATTCACTAATTATCGGTTTAATAAGCGCCATTCTAAATTTTAAGACACACAACGTAACTATCAACAACCACAAAACGTGGCCCAGCTCCACCTGGGCGACGAAAAACAAATATTAGATCCAAAGATACTAAAGTAGGGAAGATAATTAAGTTACAGATGCTGTACAAAGTAGATGTTTATAATAAAATACGTCTCTGGTAATGTGAAATTTAGAATGGTACTACAGAAATGTGGTTAAATGTAAATAAACTTACTTGTGGATGGTTGCCGTATTCAAAATACACTCTTTATGCTTCTACTGCAAACAGGTTTTCAATAAAACAGTATATTATTTACCTACACGAGGGGCAAGGCGGAGCCCAAATGCATATTTACTGGAATTATCCGATGGCAGTATTATTCACGCAGAGGAGAACTCGCTAGCAAAATTTTTATTTTATTTATACAAAGGATGCCAGAAACAGCATTGGAAATGGACCAAGTGAGAATGGCATATAATTAATTGTCTGATATTTTTAAATTTTGATGTGTTCTAAACCACGAAATTTTGCCACCTTCAAATGGCCCAAAGATAAAAATATAATTGTGGAGTTTGTATATAAAGTAATTTCAACAGTCAAATGCAACAATGTTGTCTTTTGGAAAAATTCTCGAGAACTGTTCGTCGGTTTGAGGCTCTTAGGAAGTTGAATTAAACAGAAAAGATACAGAGAAGACCCGCGGCTTTCGTCACCGGTTTGTTTCGTCAGCGCGAAAGTGTCGTAGAAATGCTCAACGATCTGCAGTGGGCGACTTTACTAGAACTGCACTAGAGGAAAAGGTGTAAAAATGGGCACTGGTGTAATTATGGGCATACCTCATGAGGAGGGTATGGGCAGTGCTGCAGTCTGGCGACCGGGACTAAAAACGGTGCCTGTTGTTGATAGACGGTAGCAGTGAACAGTTGGAAGCAGTGTAGTTACAACGTCGGTTATTGTGTGAATTGGTGTTTGTTCAGGACTGAAAACGTTTGGCAGGTATGTGAACTCGTTTTCTTTTTATTTCCTTCTGATTAGTTTAAAACAATTTCTCAGTGATATCCGGAATAAGGGAATCCTAAGCTACTTTTAGAAGCACGATTTACGTTAAACACGCTTTTAGGTTAGTCGTGATAGTGGTCATGTTGCTTAAGAATGGTTGGGGTAAATATGGACCCATTGGGTTGCTGTAAAAAATGGGCCCCTATTTCAGGAGGGTCCATAATTACACCATCTCTTCTCTTACACAATGTAAAACATTAAAATATTTTTTGGGGGTATGGTTAGTCAGATTTGGTTTAAAGTTCATGTATATAACTCACACACCAACAAACAAACAAACAGAATTTTCAAATTGCGATAATAAACCCTAGTGCTTTTGTTCGTTCTTGCAGAATGTCGAGAACGAAGACACGCTGTGAATGTAAGAACCAGAGGCACCAGTGGGATAAATCTCAGATCGTACGTGCCATAGCAGCTGTGAAAGCAGGAGGAGGATATTGGTGTTTAACGTCCCGTCGACAACGAGGTCTTTAGAGACGGAGCACAAGCTCGGATTAGGGAAGGATGGGGAAGGAAGTCGGCCGTGCCCTTTCAACGGAACCATCCCGGCATTTGCCTGGAGTGATCTAGGGAAATCACGGAAAACCTAAATCAGGATGGCCGGACGCGGGATTGAACCGTCGTCCTACCGAATGCAGCTGTGAAAGCAAAGGAGGCTTCTGTGAAAGGTGTTGCAAGAACATTCGGAGTGCCTCGTACCACTTTGCAGAGATTTTTTAAAATTGATAAAATCCCTGAGCAAGCGGTTCAAGAGACAAATCTTTGAAGGAAACTGATTTTAAATGCAGACCTCGAAAACCAGCTAGTTTCTTATCTCCTTGAGATGGAGCAAAAATTATTTAGGCGTACTTTGGCGGGTCTGAGAAGAATGGCATTTTTACTTGCCCAGAGAAATAGTCTGACAACCCCTTTCAAAGGAGGAGAAACAGGACGAGCTTGGGCTGACCTTATTTTTTGAGAGACAGACAAGGATCAGCAGTCAATTCGCAAACCTTGTGGAACTTCATATGCCGGAGCCTTAGGCTTCAGTAAAGAGAACGTGATGCCTTTCTTTCATTTATTGGCACAAGCTTTCAACAAACACTCATATCCAGCAGACCGAGTGTATAACGTGGACGAGACAGGCCTGTCCAAAGCAAATTTCTAAAAGTGATAGGGATGAAAGGGAAGGAACAAACTGCAGCTCTAACATCTGCAGAAAGAGGAGCTACAATTTCATATTTCATGTATAAATGTACGAAAACTGGTTTTTGTAGAAAATGGTTCAAATGGCTCTGAGCACTATGGGACTCAACTGCTGAGGTCATTAGTCCCCTAGAACGTAGAACTAGTTAAACCTAACTAACCTAAGGACATCACAAACATCCATGCCCGAGGCAGGATTCGAACCTGCGACCTTAGCGGTCTTGCAGTTCCAGACTGCAGCGCCTTTAACCGCACGGCCACTTCGGCCGGCTGGTTTTTGTAGACTAGTCTACCATTTTGTGTTGTTTTAACCCATTTCATTAAAATATTTCAAAAGATTTCTTGCACATTTTTGTGGATGTAGGTATTTGCACCCGCTTTTTTGAAGTTCCATTATACAAGCTTTTTGTAAATCTTTGTTTTCCAACAGAAATAATGGATACCATTCATTGTTTCGCCTCTCATCATTTCTTTAACTTGTCATAGTTCTTAATGAAAGTAAAAAATCTAGAATTTTTACAAAAGAAGGTACCTTTACGTCAAAAACAAAAGAGGATGTCCATATTTACACCTTTTCCTCTATGCATTGCAGAGAGCAATATTCATAAAATTCAGAGCGCCCACGTTCCAAATGTGAACAAGATAAATATTACTTTCTTCAGTATGTGTCTCGCACAGTGATCAAGGCGTTAACTGTATTCGGGTTCACGCAAAAGGAATCCGACAACGTGCCGTCATCGAAGAGAATAGGAAGGGAGGGGGAATACTCCCACCCATACCATACGGCAGCTTGTGGAGAGCAGACGTAGATCCGGCAAATGGGTCTCACTCGTACACATAGCTCATAAACGATGGGCAGAAAGGATATGTTACGTAACACAACATGATCCTGTGTATGAAATAGTCTCTCAAAATACGTATCAGAAAACATGACACTTACTGCCTTTGGAACTGCAACACATACTGATGCTGTGAAGAACGTAATGCTATTAGTTATGGCGTCCCCAAAACAGATCAATAGGGCAAATACATATAGCTCGATCGGAATTCCGATTATGAACTTGTGATTTAAACAAAGCCCGCGTGCTCACATGAAACCCGGATCACGACTACACACTCTTCGTTCGAGCTGGGCAAGTCGCCCGTGAATTGTTCGTCATTTTCATACATCCAATGTGCAAGGGAGACAATTTTTGAGAATGTTAACAATTCCCGCTGTCGAAATGATAGAGTAATATTCTTACCGACGGCTATGCTGGAAGACGAGTGCGTGTTTTGCAAGGGTCTATGGCATACGTGGCTTATAGGTAAATGGCAGCTACTACGACAACGGTTGTCGTCTTCAGACATAACGTATGAGAGGCAATTGCATGTTATCGACAGCTGTAGAAGTTAAGTCAGGTATGCCAGAGGGAAGCGTGTTGAGACCCTTGTTGTTCACGTTGCATACTAATGACCTGACAGACAATACACCGTCCGCTCTATCCGGGAGAAGAACGATAAGAATACATTGTGCTATGGAAAGTACCCTCTATCATGCACTTCACAGCGATTCGCAGAGTATGGATGTAGACGTAAATCTGTTATCTGCTTACCGATGTAGGTAGAACTGTGGCACGCGGCGGTGCGGGCGCGCGAGAGAGCACGCGCGCTTGTGTGTGTGTGTGTGTGTGTGTGTGTGTATGAGAGAGAGAGAGAGAGAGAGAGAGAGAGAGAGAGAGAGAGAGATACTCGGGTACTCAATGCAAATATAAAATACAGCATTTAACATTAATCTTCTTGATTCAAAAGGAAAGCAAATGTATACCGAACAAAAATGGTTTGAGATGACTCATAACACCGATAAAATTATTTACTAAGGTAAATGAAAAAAAAGAGACTATGCGGTTATGCTAAAATGGATTCCGTCATTGTCACTGCTTGTTGCCTTTTTTATACGTGTACCCGGTTGTTTTTGTTGAGCAGAACTGACTGATCACACGCGCGACAAGACTCACTTCCAAAGCACGGTCTAAGCAGACACACTTTCTGCTCTTGGGTCGAGGTACGCGGCGCTCCCTCATCTGTTTCTCACTTAGATGGCGATTCGTCGTATGTAGCACACTCCAAAGGAAATTTCATGTCTGACCGTCTCTTATTTCTGGCCGTTTTCGTCTTCAGCACTGCACATTTCTTAACGGTGATCAACAGATCCTAAAACCTCTACGAAGTGGTACGCTAGCAACAAAAAGACCAATTAAACCAGTAATAGCAAATGGTTCAAATGGCTCTGAGCACTATGGGACTCAACTGCTGAGGTCATAAGTCCCCTAGAACTTAGAACTACTTAAACCTAACTAACCTAAGGACAACACACACATCCATGCCCGAGGCAGGATTCGAACCTACGACCGTAGCGGTCGCGCGGTTCCAGACTGTAGCGCCAGAACCGCTCGGCCACCAGCGGCCGGCAGTAATAGCAAATCTTGATACTGATGGAAAGATGCAAGATTAGGATGTTACGTCTCGCTGACCAGTAGGTCAGTAGAGTCGAAGTTCGGATTGGTAAGGTAGAGGGAAATGTGCCGGCTGTGTTCTTCTCAAAGGCATTTACCTTAAGTGATTTGGCGAAACGACGAGAGAACCTGTAACTCTGTACGGGCGGACGACGATATGAACTCCCGCCTTCCTGAACATGAATCCAGTGCCTACATGTACGCCTACACCCGCAAGCTATCTCATGGTGTGTGGCGGAGGGTACTTCGCGTACCACTGTTACTCACTCCCCCTCCCCAATTCCGTTCCAGTACTGAATGGTGCGCCGGAACGACGATTGTTGTTGGGCCACCGTGTGATCTCAAATCACCGTAGATTTCACCTTCACTGTCTTTTCGCAAGATGTTCGTAGGAAGAAGCAACATATTGGCTGACTCTTCCAGGAACGTACACATTAGGAATTTTAACAGTAAACCAAACCGTGATCTGCTCTTGTAGCGTCTGCTTCTAGAGTTCGTAACGTTTTCGCGCTTGCTAAACGAACCAGTGGCGAAATGCGCGGTTCTTTGCATCTTCTGCACATTCCGTGTCAATCCTATATAGTAAATGAAAGGTCGTGTGGCTAGGGCCTCCCGTCGGGTAGACCGTTCGCCTGGTGCAGGTCTTTCGAGTTGACGCCACTTCGGCGACCTGCGCGTCGATGGGGATGAAATGATGATGATTAGGACACCACAACACCCAGTCCCTGAGCGGAGAAAATCTCCGACCCAGCCGGGAATCGAACCCGGGACCTTAGGATTGACATTCCGTCACGCTGATCACTCAGCTACCGGGGCCGGACATCCTACATAGTAAAGGTGCCAGACCGATGAATAACATACAAGTAACAGTCGAACGAGGATTCTGTAAGCTACATCTGGAGCAGAATAATAAAGTGATTGTAAATGGAGCATGGAAGGAGATATGCTGTCGATTTGCCGTTTCGTGCAAAGGCGCTATGGCTCCAGTAACATCAGCTGTGATGTTCTGTGGCCGGCCGAAGTGGCCGTGCGGTTAAAGGCGCTGCAGTCTGGAACCGCAAGACCGCTACGGTCGCAGGTTCGAATCCTGCCTCGGGCATGGATGTGTGTGATGTCCTTAGGTTAGTTAGGTTTAACTAGTTCTAAGTTCTAGGGGACTAATGACCTCAGCAATTGAGTCCCATAGTGCTCAGAGCCATTTTGTGATGTTCTGTGCTGAGTACGTAAATACGTTCCCCGTTAATGTGCAGAATTGAATTCGCATTGCAGGATAATAACAGTCTTACCACTTTACTATGCAATTTCACAGCTATCATCATACATTCCGAAAAAGAAACAAACCGCACAGACAAAGGAACGATATGAGAACGTCACAACAGTTATGATAACGACACCAGCTCTCGTCCGCAGTTTACTGCTAACCGCCTGTTGAGGTAGCAGAGCGATATGACAGCTGTGGAGAGGACAGAACGTATGATCATACTTGTGCTCTCATTGGCTGTTGCTATGGTAGCAGTCCTGTGAGCAACGAGCTGTCAGTCACTTTGTTATTCTGATCCCAGCACACCACCTTCATGGGTCGACCACACTTTGTAAGGACACTTCACTTGATATCAGACAGGTTCTGCGTTTATGTGGCCGTTGCACTTTTGCTGTTTCCGTACGTCAACTCCCAGATATTTAATGGATGTTAACTGCTTCCAGCGATTGTTCGACAATCGCGTAATCACACAATAATGGGTATTTCTGCCTATTTATTCTCAATACATTAAATGTGTGTATGTTGCCACCTCTGTCGCTCAAAGATGCTGTGCGGTTTTCATTTCTAATGAGAAGAAGGTGGCAACCAGTCGATAAAATTGATAAAGAATCTTTCCAGCGTCTACACACTATAATGATAGGAGCTAAAATTAAGCAAAGCTATATCAGCACGCTATTAAGTCTCACAATGTATTAGAGCGTGCATTTTGATAGCCTACAGAATGCTGTCAGTTTTACAAAAGCCACTGAGCCCTGGGGAAGCAGCTGATTTTTGTCCCTGAGCCGAGCGCGCGCATGCACACAGAACGACGCGGTAGCTACAGTGGCGACTTTCCCTTCCGCTGGGGAGGCAACATCCCAGTGGCGAAACCTATGCTGAGCTTTGGCGTGTCGATACCTGCAAACGCGTGCGCACGCTCGCGGCCAACTGTTTTTAGACGCCCACCTACTCGGTTGGAAAGCTACCGCGTCACAGAACGCGTCAGAAACGCTTACATCACCTTACTGTCGCGCCGACTCAAATTATAAGCGGCGCTGGCCACTGGGCATAGATGACCCTTTTAGGAAGCCCGCGACGACGATAGATCGGACTTGCATCGATCTGACATTGGAACAGGCTTATAACCAAGTGTTCTTCAGTTGTTTCCCAAATAAAAGCTAATGACAAATCTACACAAAAGAGTTACTGCCTTAATATTATTTCATTAATCCAGCCTACTGTAATATCCACGACAATATGTTCTAGCCACCAGATGTTAAAATGAACTAAGTGAACAAACTTCAAGTAATATTATCGATACTACGTATAAAAAGTATGTATCGTGTAAAAATGGCGATAATTATTTCACTATTTTTGTAATAATTTAATTTCTGTGTGAATTAAAACTATTACCTGACAACTACATTCATAGACAACGACAACTATAATCTTTTTTTTTTGTTATCTGTGACAATAGTGGTTCAGTTGTTCTTCCTGTGCTAACCGATGAACTGTTCGGACGTGAGACGTGAGAGGTCTGTAAAGATAAAACCTGTAATTATATATTGTTAATTATTATTTGAAAAATAGAATCGCTATTTTCTAGACGCGGATTTGTATTTATTTCAATTGTAAACCAATTTAATTAATGTTCTTAAGTGTTAATTTTCAGCTCCGCAATTAGGAGCGCAGCCGTTAGCGCTAGTAACTTACAGCGGAGTTAACTAGTAGCTGGTATAAAAAATATGTCGGTATTTATCACTGAAAACGTTTTTAAATGCTAAAGAATAGACATAAAAGGCTTAAAGAGTTTTATCTAAATATATTACCTTGATACAACATAAATCTAGAATAGTCTAATATCCCGGCGGGGTCAGGGATTTTCTCTGCCTCGTGATGGCTGGGTGTTGTGTGGTGTCCTTAAGTTAGTTAGGTTTAAGTAGTTCTAAGTTCTAGGGGACTGATGACCATAGATGTTAAGTCCCATAGTGCTCAGAGCCATTTGAACCATTTTTTGAATAGTCTAATAACAGACAAATTGACTATCGTCTGTCTGCCGGCATCTTAGCAAAAATATCTCCGCGGCAGTTTTGAATCGAGAATTTTAACAAACATAAATGTTGTTCGATATAAATGAATGGAAATAAATGTGCTCTGGTGGTCCCGAATCTACTTTAAAAGATATAATTCAACTCAGATTGAATCCTTAAATACAGTGCTCACAGCACGTTACGTAATACCAATTTCTTATTTGCTGATGTATGAAGCCTAATTATTTCGGACGATTTACATGAAATATTTTAATAGGAGACATACGTCAGTGTTGTGCGCGGGTAGTATTTTGTGACTAAATGTTCCCTTTGCCAGAGAAAAATGCTTCCATCTTAAGTAACAGTTGTGTAAAATCTGATAAATTATATGCAATTTAGTGCCACTCACACGACTTTACAGACAACATTTCCCACACAACGTCAAGTGGAGATTTCTTTAGCAGAGTGACAAATATTAGCCGGCATAATCATTTTTGAGATCAAACGAATTGTTACGCTGGCAATAGGTAACTGGTTTTATAGTTTTTTTAATCTACCTGAAATATTTGTAACGAAATACTATAAACCGGTTCCGCCACACTACGTTTCTAGGCCCGTCTTGCACAGCAGTAGTTATTATTAGCCGGCCGGTGTGGCCGTGCGGTTCTAGGCGCTTCAGTCTGGAACCGCGTGACCGCTACGTTCGCAGGTTCGAATCCTGCCTCGGGCATGGATGTGTGTGATGTCTTTAGGTTAGTTAGGTTTAAGTAGTTCTAAGTTCTAGGGGACTGATGACCTCAAATGTTAAGTCCCATAGTGGTCAGAGCCATTCGAACCATTTTAAGTTATTATTATTTTCTTTTCAAAATATGAGTTCGTAAACCTCTATTGCGGGCTAAATTATTTTTTTACTCTTTTTGTTTCACGTATATCGCCAATAGCGTAATCGAAGTGTAATTGGTCTCTTGGTCTACGTACGAGCAATACATTACATTTATTTACCATCACGGTCAACTGCCAGTCCCTGCAGCAAATATGTTCTGACCATCCTCCCATAGGCGCCGTTCAGATGGCGATAACCCCCCAAAACATCAACAAACACAACAATCAGAGTGAACCTTAACTCTGCGACGGACACGGCCGGAACGGAACAGTTCCAGTCTGCCAAGAAGTCACAGACACAAACTTTTACGAAAAATGCAACTCGCAAAAAAGAGGACCAAACTAATCTCGCAAAAAAGAGGACCAAATTAATCAGAACGAAGCTATACTAGCTATTGATTAATACTTCAGGGAACATACACGTTGGCACGGCGCCGTCACAAGATTAAGCCGAGCTCAAGCGGTGAAGAGTCGATATACGATACGAAACGTGTTATTTGGTTTTGTGTCCCATGGATTATTCGTACCATTAATTATTTTACATTCACATTGCACATTCCTATGTAAATACGGCTAAATGCCTACCATTTGCAAACGCTTAAAAATACATATGTGAATTAGTAATTCCTACCCACCAACTTTTACATCTATACATACTACAAGTTACAGTCCCCCGTTCGATAAGATTATCACTAATACACATATTCATTCACGAATAAGATCTTTTTTATATCTATACATACAATAAACAAATCACCCGGCCGTACACACTTACATCTATCCGTGCGAAGCCAGGAGGAGTCGCGGGTATTACAATGACACAAATTCTTATCCGAAATAAACAAACTTTTCAAATTTAACTTTGCTGTCTGCCAGGCATTTTATACCATTGGATAACTGAAAAAAATTTTAGTGGCACCGCTGTGAACCCTTCATTTGCTGAACGCAATTATAATTTGACATAAGGAATGTAATTTTTTGTGCTATTGCAATTACGTACTTCATTATTCCTTCTGAACTGCAGTGGGTTATTCACAACAAATTTCATGAAGGAATAAGCATACTGTGTACCAACGGCCTTGCCGCAGTGGTGACACCGGTTCCTGTCATATCACCGAAGTTAAGCGCTGTCGGGCTGGGCTAGCACTTGGATGGGTGACCATCCAGTCTGCTGAGTGCTGTTGGCAAGCGCGGTGCCCCAGTTCTTGTGAGTCAAACTGAGGAGCTACTTGACTGAGAAGTAGCGGCTCCGGTCACGGAAACTGACATACAATCGGGAGCGGGGTGTGCTAACCACACGCCCCTCCATATCCGCATCCAGGGACGCCTGTGGGCTGAGGATGACACGGCGGCCGCTCAGTACCTTTGGGCCTTCATCGCCTGTTCGGGAGTGGTTTTTAATAAGCATACATTGAAATAATAGTCAAAACGTGTAACTCCTGAAACTGATGTCTACCTGGTTATTCTGTGTAAGGCCCAGTTATTATTTCTTACGCCTTGCTTTTCAACAATGAAAACTAACTTTTCTGAAAGTGAGTTACCCCAGAAAAACTGTTTCATTGGGTACGTGATAAAAAGAATTTTAGTGGCAGCACTGTGAACCCTATCTTGGACCCCTGTGAACCCCAGTATTGCATGCAAGTAAGCAAAATATGTTAACCTACTGATATTAAGCAAACGTAGACCTACTGATATGTCTCTCCCCAAGATTTGTAATAATTCGAAGTACAGATGTGGCTGAACTTACTTGTTGTAGCAAATAAAATGTGTCTTCCCTTTTTCAATTTAAATTTTCATCAATATCATCGACATCTTAAATAATATTTATCGTTGGTGTAGTATTTCAGGAGGTGCAGGACTTATTATGTTGTCCTTTTATTAATGATAGTGACAGTATGCCTTGGGTATGTTTTTTTTTCTAACTGCTACTGGCTTTCTAGTGTCACAGAACAGTTTGTTGTATGCAACGAGCTCTCACAATGTGATTGGATCAACCATTAGCGTCAATAAAGTTGAACTGCACATAAAACTGTCTTTTCACTACCGGACTTTACTTCAAACTTCACACTAATCGTCTAGGGTAGAACAATAGTTACCTAATGAGACGTGGAACAACCTGCTTTTGGAAATCGGTATAGCAAGATGAACCAACGACATGCCTTCAGACGTAAAGATTATAAGGCACGAAGGCTGATGAATAGTGCTGGCTGGTTAGATAAGAAGGAAAGAGAGCGGGCGGCAGCAGTGAAAGATGGGTGCGGGTGTGGGGCATCGCTGGCTGGGCTGACCGGAAGCGGCGGCTGGAGGAGCACCAGCCCTCAGCGCTGAGCCCTCAGCTCTCGAGCGCCGCCGCTCAAGACGCGGTTCGTGCCGCCTACGCGGCTGACGCCAGCGCTTCCGCTTCACCTCTCACCATCGGCACCACAGGCGGGGACAAAACTGTAGTTCCGGCTCGCTCGGTGGCTCCGTGGTGAAGCACCAGCCATCAAATCCGTATGTCTCGGGTTTGAAACGGTCATTCCTACGTTTTTTTCCGTTACTTCCATCACTGGCAATGTTCGTTGATGGGACACGACCAAGTTACACCGTTCGGAGGGCGCGCTAAACTAGAAATTCTCTTATAACTGTTTGGGTAAGTCAGTTCAAAGGTAGGAGGAAGGCAGACGCATACACCGTCCAACAAGACCATGGCTGGCAAATGACTGTGATGTTACAACCAATCTTTGGGTCTGACGACTAATGAAACTGTATCATTCTTCTTCTTCACGTGTGTCTCCATGGGGTCGGCACGTTATTCTGAATTTGGCGCAGTGCTAGCGGTAGAAGGTGGCCGCGTTCCCTTCCTGACGCCACCTCTTTCCCCCGAGAAAGGTATGTGACTACCATATCCGTCTGAACGTTACTCAAGTGTAATGTTTTCGAATCGTGTAACTGAGGCGTACGTGTGTACCAGCCAGGTATTCCCCTATTCTGATGTGGAAATCCGCCTAAAAACCACATCCAGACCCTCGTCGTTAGACCTCCATGCGAATTCGATCCGGGGTCGATGCGCCTCCCCAATCCCATAAGCGGACTGTTAACGCGAGCGGCTATCCGGGCGATCAAGCTATTTCATAATCACATGCTGAAACCTATGAACACAAGATTTTTATAGCAATATTTTTATGTGAGAAAGTTCATAAGATGTTATCTCTATCTTTGATTAGTAATGTATGCCGGTAAGTCTCTTTCACTTACAAGGCACTCTATTTCTATACTTGTGCCATCTCCGGACTGTTTTTGTTATGTGTTCGTGTGTGTGATATTCAGCGATACAAATGTGTATATACAGAGTGATTCCGTTATCATGT
The DNA here is from genome assembly GCF_021461395.2 of Schistocerca americana. Taxonomy (NCBI): domain Eukaryota; kingdom Metazoa; phylum Arthropoda; class Insecta; order Orthoptera; family Acrididae; genus Schistocerca; species Schistocerca americana. The sequence continues at coordinate 380,368,731 of NC_060122.1, read as the reverse complement.
TAGAAACCAGGAGGGATCGTGGGAACGGTAAGTATGCCAACTTGAGGTAAGGGAACCCTGGTCCGGAAGCGACCGAATCAAAGTTGTAAGCAAAAATCGTTCTCATGCCTCTGACACTGGAATAAACGTGCCGCTGCTGTTGTTGGTAAGATTGTACGGTAGGTAACTTTCAGAGGTGGTAGGAGTGCCAAACTAAGAAAAAAACACGGGCTTTAAAATGCATACTTAAGGGCTACGACGACCTGATCATCTTCGATACTGCGAAACACCTCTCCTCTCCTGCAAGCTCTTTTGGTTTTCACATTTTTGGATTGGGTACTATGGACCAAAACAAGAAAAAAAGTCTAGTAAACATGGGCTCTAAATTACATATTTTAAGAACTATGGGCACACTTGTTCATCTTCTCTACTGTAAAAGATCTCTCCTCTAATGAACAACTGCCCATAGCTCTCAGTCGCCCGAGGTAGCCTTGAGGTCTAGGGCGTGTTGTCCGGTCCGCGCGGCTCTCCCCGTCGGAGGTTCGACTCCCCCTCAGGCGTGTGTGTGTGTGTGTGTGTGTGTGTGTGTGTGTGTGTGTGTGTGTGCGAGTCGTCCTCAGCGGAAGTCAGTTTAAGTTATATTAAATAGTATGTAAGCTTAGGGGACCGACGGCCTCAGCAGTTTGGTTCCATAAGACCTTACCACAAATTTTCCATAGCTCTTAAGGTATGCATTTTAGAGCCCACGTTTACTATATTTTTCTTCTTGTTTTGGTCCGCACTGCTGCCTCTGAGAGTTGCCCACCCTACAACTTTAGCTTCAATAGTACCGGTACATGTATTGCACTGTAAGACGTACCAGAAATTTTTTTGCATATACCTCTACATCTACGTGATTACTCTGCTATCCACAATAAAGTGCCACCTTCAAGCTGTCTTTCTACCGTTCCACTCTCGAACGGCACGCGGGAAAAAGGAGCACTTAAATTTTTCTCTGCGAGCCCTGATTTCTCTTATTTTATCGTGATGATCATTTCTCCTTATGTTGATGGGTGCCAACAGAATGTTTTCGCAATCGGATGAGAAAACTGGTGATTGAAATTTCATGATAAGATGCCGTCGCAATGATTGCCACTCCAATTCACGTATCATGTCTGTGACACTATCTCCCCTATTTCGCGATAATACAAAACGAGCTGCCCTTCTTCTTACTTTTTCGATCTCATCCGCCAGTTCCACCTGATGCGGATCCCACACCGCACAATACTCCAGAATAGGGCGGACAAGCGTGGTGTAAGCAGTCTCTTTAGTAGACCCGTTGCATCTTCTAACTGTTCTGCCAATGAATCGCAGTCTTTGGTTTGCTCTACCCACAATATTATCTACGTGATCGTTCCAATTTAAGGTATTTGTAACTGTAATCCCTAGGTATTTAGCTGAATTTACAGCCTTCAGATTTGTGTGACTTATCGTGTAATCGAAATTTAGCTGATTTCTTTTAGCACTCATGTGAATAACTTCACACTTTTCTTTATTGAGGGTCAATTGCCACTTTTCGCACCACACAGATATCTAAATCATTTTGTAAGTCGTTTTGATCATCTGATGACTTTACAAGATGGTAAATGATGATAACTTTACAAGATGGTAAATCTGCAAACAATCTAAGACGGCTACTCAGATTGTCTCGTATGTCGTTAATATAAATCAGAAACAATAGAGGGCCTATAACACTTCCTTGGGAAACGCCGGATATTACTTCTGTTTCACTCGATGACTTTCCGTCTATTACTACGAACTGTGACTTTTCTGACAGGAAATCATGAATCCAGTCGCACAACGGAGGCGATACTCCGTAGGCACGCAGTTTGGTTAGAAGACGCTTGTGAGGAACGGTGTCGAAAGCCTTCTGGAAATCTAAAAATATGGAATCAATTTGACATTGCACTTATTACTTCATGGGTATAAACAGCAGGTTGTGTTTCGCAAAAACGATATTTTCTGAATCCGTGCTGACTATATGTCAATAAATCGTTTTCTTCGAGGTACTTCATAATGTTCGAATACAGTATATGTTCCAAAACCCTACTGCAAATCGACGTTAGTGATATAGGCCTGTAATTCAGCGGATTACTCCCACTTCCCTTTTTGGGTATTTGTGTGACTTGAGCAATTTTCCAGTCTTTAGGTACGGATCTTTCTGTGAGCGAGTGGTTGTATATAATTGCTAAATATGGAGCTATTTTATCAGCATACTCTGAGAGGAACCTGACTGATATACAATCTGGACCGGAGGCCTTGCCTTTATTAAGCGATTTAAGCTGCTTTGTTATATCGAGGACATTTACTTCTATGTTTCTCATCTTGTCAGTTGTTCTTGATTGGAATTCAGTAATATTTACTTCGTCTTCTTTGGTGAAGGAGTTTCGGAAAACCGTTTTTAATAACTCTGCTTTAGAGGCACTGTCATCAGTGACTTCACCGTTGTCACCGCGCAGTGAAGGTATTGATTGCGTCTTGCCGCTGGTGTGCTTTATGTATGACTAGAATCTCTTTGGGTTTTCTGCCAGATTTCGAGACAGAATTTCGTTGTGGAAATTATTAAAATCATCTCGCATTGAAGTACGCGCTACAATTCGAACTTCTGTAAAATTTTGCCAGTCTTGAGGATTTTGCATGCTTTTAAATTTGGCATGCTTTTTTCGTTGCTTCTGCAACAACTATCTGACACGATTTGCGTACCATGGGGGATCAGCACCATCACTTTTTAATTTATATGATATATATCTTTCAATTGCTGTCGATACTGTCTCTTTGAAAACATTCCACAACTTTTTTACACTTACATGATCAGATCGGAAGGAGTGAAGACTGTCTCTTAAAAAGGCGTTTGAGCATTTCTATCAGCTTTTTTAAATAGATATACTTTGCGTTTCTTTCGGATGGTTGTAGGTGTTCCGGTATTTAGCCTAGTAGCAACTACCTTGTGGTCGCTAATCCCTGTATTGGTCACGATACTCACTATTTGTCCAGGATTATTTGTTGCTAAAAAGTCAAGTATGCTTTTGCAACCATTTACGCTTCGAGTAGGCTCATGAACTAATTGTTAAAAATAATTTTCTGAGATAGCATTCAGTACAATTTCGGATGACGTTTTATGCCTGCCGCCGTCTTTAAACGTATAATTTTTCCAGCATATCGAGGGTAGATTGAAGTCACCATCGACTAATTTCGCTACAAGGCAAACTACCTCTGACAGCAATAAATACTCCACCACCAACTATATTTAATCTATCCTTTCTGAACACTGTTAGATCAAAAATGGCTCTGAGCACTACGGGACTTAACTTCTGAGGTCATCAGGCCCCTAGAACTTAGAACTACTTAAACCTAACTAACCTAACGACATCACACACATCAATGCCCGAGGTAGGATTCGAGTCTCCGACCGTAGCGGTCGCGCGGTTCCAGACTGTAGCGCCTAGAACCGCTCGGCCACCCCGGCCGGCCACTGTTAGACCGTTTGAAAAAATTTCGGCTGAACTTATTTTCGGCTTAAGCCAGCTCTCTGTACCTACAACTATATGAGCTTCCGTGCTTTCTATTAGGGCTTGCAGCTCTGGTTCTTTCCCAACATAGCTACGACAATTTACAACTTCAATATCAATCGTTTCTACAACTACTTTACTGTGTTTTACTTGCCCACTTTTAGGCGGACGCCCCTTCTGTGGTTCCCTGAGACCCTCTAACCTAAAAATATAACTTTTCAACTCGGCCGTTTCCGAATAAGGATCTCTTACATCAAAACACATTTACCCTTCTCCATCGTCGCTGAAAGTTGGTGACATCATCACGGTAACACCCTGTGTAACGACATGCGCTGTGCTTCTGGGGGGGGGGGGGGGCGGCATCTTCTAAGTAGCTTTGTAATCGTTTCGTAATGTTTTAGTTCAGTGCATACGTAACACACAACAAATGATCTGTAGTGATATATGGCTAAATGGCTCTGAGCACTATGGGACTTAACATCTGAGGTCATCAGTCCCCTAGAACTTAGAACTACTTAAACCTAACTAACCTAACGACATCACACACATCAATGCCCGAGGTAGGATTCGAATCTGCGACCGTAGCGGTCGCGCGGTTCCAAACTGAAGCGCCTAGAACCGTTCGGCCACACTGGCCGGCTGTAGTGATATAGTACTTAAGGCAGACTACTTGAAACATGTAGGAAAAGAAATATTCATGTAAAACACTGATCCATCTCAAAACGACGTGCGTCCTCGAAAACGCGTCATGGAATGCAATTAGTGTTACCGACGCAAACATGGCTTTTACATCGAAAGAACTCAAAACAGACGAGTGTTGAAAACTTTGAGGGGACTTCAGTGTAGCGTCCACACATCATCCGCAGTACGGATTGACAGATACCTTTTATCGCCATAGCGAGCCTAATGGAATAAGCATTTTCCAAAGATCACGTTTTTCTAAAAACTTCCAGTCTCTATGTTTGTAAAAATTACTTACGTTTCACGTTTACGCAGTTAAGCTATTTCGTTTTGTTTTCCTCGCCCTTTTTAAAAAGACCTCCTAGTACTAGCATCCTTGCGTATTCGGAATACGCTTTGCCGAAACCCGTATTTTCTATCACTGTTTGCCACCACAGTTTACGTGGGCTTATGCCAGCGCTTTTACGGCGCGGTTCAAGCAAGCATCGGAATGAATACGCCTACCAGTTTTAATTAAATTATTGTAATCGCTATAATCGTTTCTCTGTTTCATAGCTCTTGTGGGCTGAAGGTACTGTACATAATTAGCCAACTGGTTTTAGATGTGACGCATTAATGAATGTTACATTATTAATTGACGACGTGAGAACAATTTTCCAGCTGTGACTCGATTAAAGTTGACGCAGTGAAGCAAAAAAAGGGGTAAAGTAATCCGTCGATATTGTCCCTGGTATTCTGTCATCCTTTCGCATACTTGTGTTTCATTGTGGGTGTCCTTTCCCCTCCCCCCCCCCCCCCCCCCCAGTTCGTCGTGCTATAAATGTGGGATAAAGATTCGTCGTTACCGTGAGACTGCATGCCGCACCCTCGAACCCCTGTCGGCGACAGTACGTAAGGTACGAAAGCACCTGCACGCGCGCACTGTCATGTGAGTGTGCGGTGCCGGGACACGCAACGTACCCTCCACTGAGCAGTGCAGCTCACTGGCATTCTTCTGAGGCAAGATAAGGCGCATCCGCATACCGCCATCACCGACTCAGAATGTCTCTGCACCACGGCCAGTAGCAACAGGAACGGCAAGTGACGCATTCGCAAGCCACGCCTACTGTACGCCGAAAGGCAGAATGTGACCTAGATACTGTGAATTGGGAATCGTGACAGGCCATTCTGGTTACTCGTACGAAGATTGGATTTACAACCGGTTGCCAACACTGAGTTGTATAAAAGATTTCTTTAAAGGTGCGTGAAATTAATCTTGCTACTGTTAAATGTTAGCCACAAAGCTCTTGTACCAACTGCGCGTAAATCCATACTAATAAATGCGAATGTAACTCAGTCTGTTACGCTTTCACGACTAAACCGCTGGACCAATTTTGATAAAATTTAGTTTTGATATAGTGTGAACGCTGAGGAAGAACATACTTCACTTTAGAAAGTGTGTAGTACAACATATTTACTAATTAGAAGAATATAATGGGAAATATCGAACAATACTTATTCTACGAAAAAACTATTTACTCTTTGACTTTTGAACTTTTTTGTATCTGTGAAAATGCTTTTATTGTTTGATATATTCTACATAAAACGGTTCAACGTATGTTTAATCCCTACTTCCATACTAAAACCAGTATTTTTAATTGCGAAAGTAACTCACCCTGTAACGTTTTCATAACTCCACTGCTGAACCGCGTCCGATGGTATTCTAGAGAGATAACTTGAACCATACGACAGACCACAGGCTACTTTAGAAAGTTTCTTCTTTTTGAGTGTTATTAATGTTTTAAAATGTTATACATGAAAAGGTGCAAAGAAGGGCAGCCCGTTTCGTGCTATCGCGCAATAGGAGTGGAGTGTCACTCATATGATACGCGAGTTGGGGTGGCAGTCACTGAAACAAAGGCGGTTTTCTTTGCGGCGAGATCTCTCTACGAAATTTCAATCACCAACTTTCTCTTCCGAATGCGAAAATATTTTGTTGACACCCACCAACGTAGGGAGAAATGATGATTAAATAAAATAAGAGAAATCAGAGCTCGAACGGAAAGATTTAGGTGTTCCTTTTTCCCACGCGCCATTCGAGGGTGGAATGGTAGGGAAGTAGTATGAAAATGGTTTGATGAACCCTTTGCCAGGCACTTAAGTGTGAATTGCGCAGTAACCTTGTAGATGAGAGTGCCATGCAGACAACGATGGTGCAATGGTCGGCGACTCTTAGTGTCTATATCATTCTCTGGCAGTGCAAATCCAATGTTACTGCGCGCGTTGTTTATGATATTGAGTTCCTGTAGAGTTTTGGTCCAGATACAACAATAAAATCGGACTTTAACCCCGGGAACCATATTTAAAAGTGTTTCTATAAGCCTCGCAAACGTTATGTCTGATTTAGCGCATAGTTTTAAGAGTGCTCAAGCTGCGAAAGTTAATCTAATCCAACAAACCTCAGAACAATCTCAGGTCCGCCGGAACTTGGATGCAGATTGTCAAGCGGGTTTACGGGCTGCAGAGACATTGTAAGATTCACCAGCGTGTTGCATTTTAGACGCTGAGCATCAACCGTCCCTTACAGCTTCCAAGACGCTTGATGATTCACGACGGTGGCCTCATTTAAAGGCTGTACGACGGACGGAGAGTCGTGCCTTGGACATGTGGAACGTGGGAGGCCTTTGATGCTGCTACATTTAACTGGGGGTCTATTAAATGTCTATTTTAATCATAAATTACTCACCAAAAGGGGTTGGATGAAAACTATAGGCACCGCAAGACATTAAAATAAAAAGGACAAACTGTTGGTATATGTTGCTCTCGTGGCAAAATTTCACATCTAGGTGAATCACAAAAACTCTAATTCTGCACGAATTTAATGAATCTAGACATTAGAAAATATATTCCGTGCTTTCAGATTCGACGTACAGCAAAATAATAGAAACACAGTTATTATGTATCTACATACCAGCACTGCATACATTTTTATACATAAGTCTCTACATTACTAAAGACACAGACATATCGTGAAATTACAAGCTTGCTTATTCATCATCACTGCTCAAAACAAGAACTGACATGCGATCGAAGCAGCGGATAACAGCTAGTTCATCATAATGTTAAATCATTTTGAAGTGTTGCACTTCTCAGTGTATTGGTCGTTCCATTGTACTTTGTCAATATTTTTCACAGAAACGTTGATAGTGTCACTGATTTTACACTGATCATTATTATCATGTAAGATGATTTTACACTGATCATTATTATCATGTAAGATACAAAAAAAAAAAAAGGATTACGGAATAGACGAAGGCACGGAAAGCAAGGGCAGGTCATCATCTTTACCCTTGCAAGTATAAAAGCACAGCTATCCCCCCCCCCCCCCCCCCCCATCACACTGCCGAATAAGTGGCCCTCTTAACCGCATGGGTAATAAAAGTGACTGCAAGCAATAATAAGAATAACGATAAGGATTACTAAGAATTACACGAAAATCCTAGTCTAAACACTGTCTTTTAACTTTGAACCACTACCTACTTACTGATGTGAATATCCGGAGGTATAGGAGCAGATAACCGCATCAGCACAGACTTTCATACTGTTGACAGCCGAGGATATGCTTACTCGTGCTGTCAGTCTAGCTACCAGGAATTCTGAGTACTCGCCGTGAGTAGTCAATGCCACGGTTCTTACGGAGTGCCTGAAGAACAAAACCAGCTCACACGTTCGGAGGAGTGAATCATAAACAAGTTTATGTATGTATTCAATTATTTGCTCCGGCCAGATTAAGGGCTTTCGACGACTAAGCATTAGAGACTGAGCTCATCCTCGAAATGGGGAAGGGCATTGGGTGTGTTCCTTTCAAAGAAACCATCCCGGCATTTGCCTTAAGCGATTTATGGAATCCACGAAAAACTAAATTTGTGTCTTACCACGCATCCGCGAAGAGTAGGGAATTCATTCTCTACGCCAACATTACCGTGTGCACTATGGGCAATATAACATGGTTCTGATGCTCTTGTTCCTCGTAGGACATGTACCAAGATATGAACCTGTTCAATGGATAACAACACTGGACTACCAATCCGGAGTGGCGCGGTTTGACTCCCCCTACGAGCATCACTGAAGGTGAATTCCGGGATGCTACCTCTGATTAGGCCACGCTCGATTTCCTCTACTATGCTCCAACTGAGCTTGCGACATTGCTGTCGAAGAGATGTAAAGAACTAGTTTTCTCTATTTGCTGCAGTCTCACAAGTAATATGGTCCATAACCAATTAACGATTTTTTTAAATTAATGAGAGAGTTTGCCTTAAGCAAAGCAAACACAAATCTATCAACTGTAACTTCCACAGAGTATTTATGACACTGAGTCTGCCGTTCCATGTTGGGTGTCACAGATACGTATTGTATCCATTGAATAAAATGACGTTGTCCTACCACAGGCAATTACAGCTCGTATTTTGTTGCTTTTATACAACAGTCTCATTCTTTGAGGAATATCTTCGTATGGAGATGTGTCGAAATGGCAATTCTTGTGCATAAACTAAAGTTTTAGTTAATATACTGTCATGGCGTTCGTTCTGTGCTGGCTTCATAAAAATCTTAACGTTTGTTCATGAACACAACTTTTAAAGGTGTTATGTTTGTGTTCGTCCGCATATACTCAGGATATAGATCTCCGAATAGTAAGTGCTTAGACATACGTCCTAGTCGATTACGTTTCTCGTAATGAAGCGTAGCTATATCATCTCCAAATTTGATCACTCGAGTAACGTATTTCGTACTAATTGTAACCTTGCTCTAGCTCTCTCTGGGAATCGTTTGTGAACAAAGACAGATGGACTCTCTGAAAATATAGTAGCCATCATTATGATGGGTAACACTCGTTTCACAAGACTTTGTGCATACGTGAGGTGATCTTGACGTCACAAGCAGTATCGAAGACAGCAGAAACTCTTATCGACTTTCGTTATCGTTCGATGCGGTTGCTTCGGATTCGCCATATTCGATTATATATCATTAACATGTGTGCTATGAATGTATAGTGTATGCAGTTTCAAGGCAATGGTACGCAGAAGATTTATAGAACACGTCGTTCTTGATACGATTTTTTTGTATAAATTAACGTCACAATGACGTATCGGCAGTTACAAGTTTTCATGAGATGTAAGTTACATCATGAAGTACAAAGTTCGGTCAGGTCATCTTGTGCAGTATTTGATGTTGTATACTTGTAAGAGTGCTCTCACAGGGCAGAGCTGTCATTGTCAATAATTTACGAATTAAGTATGAAACGCCCAAGTGGGAGTAAATTTTCAAAACACGTCGATCATCCGGTAAAACAAACTATCACTCACAATTAAAAGTGTAGAAGAAACTGACATTTACAAAACAATTAAAAGATAACTTAGACTCAGCAGTCTATAAATTATAAAAGAAAATTTACGAGCTAATTCTTTTACGACACTTCTTTGCCCAACAAGAATGTCTTCAATTAAGGTACATCTTTAACCACCAATAAGACGTTTTTCATATTTTTTTACGACAAATTGTGCCGTAACGACGCGTTTTCGACAGATACTCAGTGTCTGGTGTTTTTAAACCGCATTTATTCATAGAACATAAATCAGTTATCGCTTTAATTCGTCCACTGGAATGGATATCCACTTTTTTTAAATTACAGACTAACTTCTGAAAACAAACTTACATTGTTTACACATACATCTTACTGAACATGTTATACCGCAGGCCCTGCGTTAAATGGATTTAGTGCTATCTAGCTTCGGCTTCTTTTTTTTGCTTGTAAATCACCAAGTCGTTTAACGCTTGGGGTTGATGGAGGCACATCAGGAAAAATAGTTAGTACATCTTTTTCAGGCCGTTTCGGAATTATTTTTTGCAGATACTTTAATCTCTCTCTTGTCCACAGTCCACTCCAAACGAATGCAGAGCGTTACACATTTATAAACAACGAAACGTACAGGATAACGTACCGTGCAATAAAGAAAAAGCGTAATCTCCAGTTCCCTCTAATTAAGGCGAATGTTGCTGTTCTGAAAGTCATGTTCGCTTCACGTGTTGTGCAGGAAGTCTTGTGAAATGAGTGTTACCCATTACGACGTTTCAGAGAGTGTAATCGATAAACATCTCACATAGTTCAACCTACAGCAGACGTGTCGTCTGCTTTCTGATTATGGTACGTCCTAGCTTTGAATAAAAAATCGTTAGCTATCTCAGTTTGATATTTGGGCCCAAATGACCAATACAGTAAGAAAAGAAACTTAGAGCATGCAGCGCAAGTTAATTTTATAAGTCCTGTTCTACCAGAAAGGGGCCAGAAAACAATGATATACTACCAATAGCGTAGTCGGTGATGTGTGTTTTGTACTCTTGTGTGACTGAGGTAGTTACTCTGGAAACAATACTTGCAATGGTCGGCCGAAGTGGCCGTGCGGTTAAAGGCGCTGCAGTCTGGAACCGCAAGACCGTTACGGTCGCAGATTCGAATCCTGCCTCGGGCATGGATGTTTGTGATGTCGTTAGGTTAGTTAGGTTTAACTAGTTCTAAGTTCTAGGGGACTAATGACCTCAGCAGTTGAGTCCCATAGTGCTCAGAGCCATTTTTGAATACTTGCAATGCCTCTGCTGTCCTTCAGAGCCTTGCGCGGGATTTGCCATCATACTAAGCTACGGTACTACTACGGTTTCCACCAGTCAGCAGCGTTCGCGTTACACGTGCTCGGAGCGAAAACAAAAGGGGACTAAACGACACGTGTCCATGAAGATAACAGCAGCAGTGCGTGCTCAGAATAGCAACAAGGCGACGGCAAACAGGAAACTCACGACGACGGTGGTAAAACAAGAGCGAGTTTGGTCACCTGCGGTGACCCTTCCGTGGCCAGGGAAGATGAACATCGGCAGTTTGGTCGCGGGCAGGACTTCGCTTCTTCACTCACCTGTAACAAGGACAAAGATGACAAACTTTAGTACTCGAACCGGCTATTGATGAAAGTACGAATTCATTTGTTTATCGCAGCTTGCTATTTTCTAATTAATAAACCACTGAAAGAGGCAAATGAAATGATACATAACATAGCAACTTGGATTGGAAACTAAAATAAACTGTAGGCCCTCAGTAACTCATTGTGTAAGTCAGCTGAAAGGTCGAAGAAAGGCACTGGCACATCACCGCGCCTAGCGAACCACTGTGACGTTCAAATCAACTTCGAGATTCGCAACTTTACTGTAAGTACACCCTTACATCCTGAAAACATGCTTGACTGCAGGCAAGAAGAGGCAAGTGTGAACTGCACGTCACAAGTAGTCGCGAAATGTTCGTACCTTACAGCCGGCACTTCAAACATCAACAGTGATGACGGACGCCTATGCGTGGTCCATCATCTGCCCAGCACAGACTCGTACGTTTCCATGAAGTTCCATGAGACCAAACAGCCAAACTACACTCATGCTCACAAATTAAGGATAATGCTGATACATGGTGACACAACGCTCTGGTGGGCAGTTTGCGGGTTTAAATCACCTCGGGGTTGACCATGCGGTGCATTTGACATGCGGTCGTCGCACGGTGGCGCTGGCAGCAGTCCACATACGCAGAGGTGTGTTGGTGCATGTCAGGGTACGGCGCAGCGAGTAAGTTTTCAGACGTGCTAATGGTGACTGTGCGTTGAGAATGGCTCAAAGAACACACATTGATGACGTTATGAGGGGTAGAATACAAGGGCGACTGGAGGCTGGTCAAACACAGCAGGTCGTAGCACGGGCCCTCCGTGTGCTACAAAGTGTGATCTCAAGATTATGGCAACGGTTCCAGGAGATAGGGAATGTGTCCAGGCGCTACAGTAGGAGACGTCCACAGTGTAGAACTCCACAAGAAGACCGATATCTCACCATCAGATCAGTGCCCGCAGACGGCCACGGAGTACTGTAGGTAGCCTTGTTCGGGACCTTACCGCAGCTACTGGAACAGTTGTCTCCAGACACACAGTCTACAGACGACTGAACAGACATGGTTTATTCGCCCGGAGACCTGCAAGGTACATTCCACTGACCCCTAGTCACAGGAGAACCAGTAAAGCCTGGTGTCAAGAACACAGTACATGGTCATTGGAACAGTGGTCCCAAGTTATCTTCACGGTCGAGTCCAGGTATAGTCTGAACAATGATTCTCGCCGGATTTTCATCTGGCGTGAACCAGGAACCAGATATCAACCCCTTAATGTCCTTGTAAGGACCTGTATGGAGGTCGTGGTTTGATGGTGTGGGGTGGGATAATGATTGGTGCACGTACAGCCCTGCATGTCTTTGACAGATGAACTGTAACAGGTCAGGTGTATCGGGACATAATTTTGCACCAGTATGTCCGCCTTTTCAGGGGTGCAGTGGGTCCCACCTTCCTCCTGATGGATGATAACGCACGGCCCCACCGAACTGCCACCGTGGAGGAGTACCTTGAAACAGAAGATATCAGGCGAATGGAGTGGCCTGCCTGTTCTCCAGTCCTAAACCCCATCGAGCACGTCTGGGATGCTCTCAGTCGACGTATTGCTGCACGTCTTCAAACCCCTAGGAGCTCCGACAGGCACTGGTGCAAGAATGGAAGGCTATACCCCAGCAGGTGCTCGACCACTTGATCCAGAGTATACCAACCCGTGGTGCGGCCTGGGTATGTGCGCATGGTGATCATATCCCATATTGATGTCTGGGTACATGCGCAGGAAACAGTGGCGTATTGTAGCACGTGTGTTTCGGGACGGTTTTCTCATCTTATCACCAATACCGTGGACTTATAGATTTGTGTCGTGTGTGTTCCCTATGTGCCTATGCTATTTGCGCTAGTTTTGTGTAGTGCCACGTTGTGTGGCACCACATTCTGAAATTATCCTTAATTTATGAACATGAGTGTATGAAGCACATGTCAGAAACTACACAGCCTGATGAAAAATGTGAAGCATCCACACGTATACACCATGGGCGGGTATATAAATGATTTAGAGTTGCTACTTGCTGTGACTAGCAGAATGGCCACAAGAGTGCATTTCTGTTGTTCATATTTTAGTGTCGTTACCTGGCCTGTCAGGGTATACAGGGTGTTACAAAAAGGTACGACCAAACTTTCAGGAAACATTCTTCACACACAAATAAAGGAAAGATGTTATGTGGACATGTGTCCGGAAACGCTTAATTTCCATGTTAGACTGTACTTCCTCGATTCACCGCCAGTTGGCCCAATTGAAGGAAGGTAATGTTGACTTCGGTGCTTGTGTTGACGTGCGACTCATTGCTCTACAGTACTAGCATCAACAGGTTAGTGTTCATCACGAACGTGGTTTTGCAGTCAGTGCAATGTTTACAAATGCGGAGTTGGCAGATGCCCATTTGATGTATGGATTAGCACGGGGGAATAGCCGTGGCGCGGTACGTTTGTATCGAGACAGATTTCCAGAACGAAGGTGTCCCGACAGGAAGACGTTCGAAGCAATTGATCGGCGTCTTAGGGAGCACGGAACATTCCAGCCTATGACTCGCGACTGGGGAAGACCTAGAACGACGAGGACACCTGCAATGGACGAGGCAATTCTTCGTGCAGTTGACGATAACCCTAATGTCAGCGTCAGAGAAGTTGCTGCTGTACAAGGTAACGTTGACCACGTCACTGTATGGAGAGTGCTACGGGAGAACCAGTTGTTTCCGTACCATGTACAGCGTGTGCAGGCACTGTCAGCAGCTGATTGTCCTCCACGGGTACACTTCTGCGAATGGTTCATCCAACAATGTGTCAATCCTCATTTCAGTGCAAATGTTCTCTTTACGGATGAGGCTTCATTCCAACGTGATCAAATTGTAAATTTTCACAATCAACATGTGTGGGCTGACGAGAAACCGCGCGCAATTGTGCAATCACGTCATCAACAAAGATTTTCTGTGAACGTTTGGGCAGGCATTGTTGGTGATGTCTTGATTGGGCCCCATGTTCTTCCACCTACCTTCATGATTTCATACGGGGTACTCTACCTGTGCTGCTAGAACATGTAGAGACTCTTCGTGCTCGTATTGTGGACGGCTGTGATACAATACGCCATTCTCCAGGGCTGCATCAGCGCATCAGGGATTCCATGCGATGGAGGGTGGATGCATGTATCCTCGCTAACGGAGGACATTTTGAACATTTCCTGTAACAAAGTGTTTGAAGTCACGATGGTACGTTCTGTTGCTGTGTGTTTCCATTCCATGATTAATGTGATTTGAAGAGAAGTAATAAAATGTGTTCTAACATAGAAAGTAAGCGTTTCCGGACACATGTCAACATAACATATTTTCTTTCTTTGTGTGTGAGGAATGTTTCCTGAAAGTTTGGCCGTACCTTTTTGTAACACCCTGTATAAGGGGTGTCAATAGCGTCGGGTGTTGCTGTATCGCTTTGGAGAAAATGGAGTGCAGCATATCCGTGTGAGACAGCGTTATCAAAAGCTGACACCATTTGAACGGGGCATAAATGTGTGTCTCAAGTTGGCCAGCTAGTCGAGCCATGCGACATTCGGAAGTGACAGTGGCCCGATGTTGGGCGGTATGGCCGCGTGAGGGCAGGCACACTCGTCATCAAGGTTCCAGTCCTCCACTTCTGACCACAGAGTGGACTCCCTACACTATTCTGCGTCAAGTCGCGCCAGTGGTCGGAAGGCCATCGATAACACCACAACACAAACGGCTGACTTTGGAGTAGTGTCGCGACCGGGAAGCATGGACTGCCGATGAATGCTGTCGCTTTGTGTTCAGTGGTGAATCGCGGCTCTGCACTAACCTGGACGGCTATCGTCGACGTGTATGGAGGCGAACTGGGAAGAGATTCCATTCTGCCAATGTTTTGAAGAGGCACGTCTTTGAATGTTTTGGAGAGGCACAGCCGTGTTACTCCTAGAGTCATGGTGTGGGGGAGCCATCGGGTATGACTTCAGGTCGTGGCAGGAAGTGTTTGAGGCAAGTCAGAAGAAAGAACGGCACATGATGAACATCTTGCGTCCTTCTGTGTTGCCTCTCATGCATCAATATCGGTACCATTTTTCAACAGTACAGTGCTCTCGTGAATACATGGCACCCCTCTGTATGAATTGTGTCTGTAATGGTGAGATATTCCTGTGGCCAGAAACATACGACGAGCTGTTTCTAGATTTTGTGTGGAACCAGCTCGGGCGTCAACTCCGTCCGAAAGCCAGTATACGTGATGTCAAGAATGTGTTGCAACAGTTGTGGGCCAGCTGACTTCAGGAGAGGATACAAAAGCTTTATAGCACTCTTCCCAACCAAATCAGCGCATGCATTCAGGCTAGAGTGAGTGCAACTTCATGCTGATAATTGGGCTCACGCTGCCAAGTCCTTTGGAGTCTGCTTCTATTCTGTAATCGCTGAAACATCACTTGACTTCTCAATCCGTGAAGTTTTATTTAGTTTCCTTCCACCTCGTGGCTACATAGTTTCCTTTTCTTTTTTGTCAGGCAGGGTTCTCCTTGCGGCCAGAGAAGCGGACGTACGGCAAAGATAGCTGTGCGTCATGTTCACACGGTACAAACGCAGTGGCACTGGTGACTACAATTTCTCCTGAGATTTTAGCACAACGCTGGGGCACTGCCACGGCCAAGATATTGCTTTCACAGTTCGCTCGAACATCCAGCTCCATGGAGCGTGTACACGGATTCTTTTGCACAGGATATGGTTGTGCCGCCAATGGCGGGATGATTGGCAGAGTAACTGTAGGAATTTCACTATCGATTACAATGTTTACTGTACACTTGTTTCGACCATAATAAGAGAAGTGGACTAACTACCGTCATAAACAAGTTAAAAGGATAATTTGTTGGAACAATAAAAATGCAAGACCAAAACAGAAAAGCTCGGTTTAAAAAGAGGGTAAGGCAAGGATGTAGTCTGTCTGCCCTATTGTTCGATCTGTACATCGAAGAAGCAATAAAAGAAATATTTAGATGCTATAATTCCGGAGGAAAGGACATAAATGATAACACTGGTACCCTCAGTGAAAGTATAGAAGAACTGCGCGAGCTATTGAATGGAATGATCAGCCGACCGGGCGCAGAATACGGATTAAGAAAAAGTTAAGATGTTGATTTTAATGCATCAGTTGGTCTACACAGTCTCTCTCTCCCCCCCCCCCCCCCCCAAAAAAAAAAAAAAAATAAAAAAAAAATTTGAGCACAATGCACGAAAAGTTCATACAACCAAGTGAGTCTGTCAGAAAAGGCCTTCCTTGGACTGTTGTTTAACGCGTGTGTTACACTGAATTGAATGTCGGTTATGTCGTCAAAGGGCTGACCCTCCACGTGAATTTCTGCACTTTAAGGTTTTGTGGTAGGTTGATACTGATAACACGAAGTCTCGTCATCTGTGACGATTTTTCTCAGAAAAGAATTAACTGTCCACGTTTTGCATTTAAATCAAGTGGCGGCAAGCGGCAACGAATCGTTGTTTTTGTTCAGGAGTCATGGTGTACGGGTCAAACTTTCCACACACCTTTCTCTTCTTCAAAACATCCTGGAGAATGTCTTAACACTTGATTTAGAAATGTTTCTCCAGCACACTACGGTCGCACGTCCACTACTTAACATTGCATGGTCACAAATGGCTGCCCGAATGCACAGCTGTTGTTTACAGCTCTTAGTTAAAGCTCCCACCGTAGTTAACTGTGCTGTTGTCGCTTATACGTCAGGTATGAAATCAGTCTCTGAACTTTTTGGACGGACAGCGTATCCCACAAATAACTGCGGAATCCGGGTGTAAGTGGCACCCTGAGCTATAAAGGTACTGCGTGACGCATTAACAGTGAAGACGAATGATTAACATTTAAAAAATGTATGGCATGTGAGAGTATCTACGCAGTGGTAAGCGAGTCGTCAATTATGATTAACATACGAACTGTAGAGACATCTATGTGGAAGACTATACGACACGATGGAGCGAACTACCCTCACAAGGTTTTTTTTCTGCATAGTGATATTAACGTCAACTTGGTATTATGTCCAAAACCAGAAGTCAGTAAACATTGCACTCGTAAAGCAGGTTATTAATGTGCCACAAATGAACTTTTATCAATACAGTACACAAGGAAATGCTACGGTCAATCTTTCAGCACACACTCCTAGTAAAGGTACACAGAAGAAGAAAATATTTTACGTGTAGATGGATCCGGAATTGCTTATTTGCATGTTTGAACTCTTTTTAAAAACCGGAGTAAATGAATAATGTGAAACACTAAGGAATCGAACATCCATCACATAACATTGGATTTAGGCCTAGAGAAAGTGGTTAGTCTACCGTTTCCTAGTCGTCACAAAATCTGTTATTTGGAAGCTGTAATCAGGAAACATTACTGTTAAGTGTTGTAGAAAATGAGATGTAACACGAAAATAAATCGTTTCGACAGCCATATCGAAATATGTATTGAATGGATCAGTGTAGCACTGACACAATAAATAAAGAAAGAAATTAATAACATGGATGCACGAGAAGTTACATACACCTTGTCTAGATAATGGAGGAACAACCACCGTAACGGTAGTAATTCAACAGAAAACTAATTCGTGTGCAACGAGGAGTTAGAAACAGCTTCTCCCCATAAAGGATATTCATTCTTCGTTGGCTTGTCCCTTCAGTAGAACTGTCGTCCATTAAATATGTGAACTTCATCCAGCTCAGTTCTGTAAAGTCATGGAAGCTATCACAGGGTTGTATCAATAGCTTCACTGATCAGATGTCATGACACGTACTGACAAGATTTTATGTCAGTTTGTGTTGGCTACGCCAAATAATGATCTCGTTCACATAATACCGCTTTATTAGGGTTCGTTTGTTGGCATATCATAACTCAAGGGCTCGCATTTTGTTCCCGATAATTCCATGGTCATGTTGCACGTTTCAGAAACAACAATAAATGTGAAGAAACTCTTGTGTACATTACTTTTTAACTGTCAGTATCATTAGCGTACAGTTTATCTCATCATACATCCCCGACACAATCGTAAGTAGATTCCTGGGAACAGCACCCTCTTCAAATGAGCAGTTCCAGGCGCTTCTCTCCGTCTACGGAGCCTAATGATATAAAATATTCAGATGCACAATTACGTTCAATTCTGTAATTGCCGGTTCCACTATCATCTCATTTTTGTATAATCAGCAGCAGTTCGATTTCCTATACGAAGTCCTGAATTATGGTGACGCAATCGCACTGCCTAGTAGAGACCTATCTTTGACACGCTACTAGTGCGTGTCCCTGAAAGACGTTAGCTTCCCGTCCTATAAGCAAATGCAGGGCTAATGCTCGTACATTTTTTTCATGAGGGGTGGGTAGTGTCTAACACTGTATTTTGGTGGGCACAGTGTCATTCAGAGAATTACTGTTCAAGGAATCATCATGGAGCTATTTAGAACAAAGTAGAACCCGAAATACTGTGGTCACATCGTAGTACTAGCCAATATTCTTTCGATTACTGATGTTGCGTTTTTATCGCTCTATAATCACGCTCCAAGGACCTGTAAAACACGTTCATTTATCATTACAATCATGTAAATCGAGACCTCCTGTTGTGATGATGTTCTCCATTGATATTAGAGTACTATTACTCTTGTCTAAGATTTCCGCACAAGTTCAAATTTAACATTTTTTACACAAATTATATACACGGTCCAATCACACCGATGTGCCGACATTAGACGTCAACGTGACTCACGGACGGCATGTGGTCGCGCTAGCGGTGTAGCGTATACAAAATCGTGTCGGGGAGAGGCGGAACAGTGCAGACGTTGTCTTAATGCGGAAAAACAGCGATTTACCTGACGACCAAAAGGTCTTGATCGTAGGGTTTCAGACCAAGGATGGAAGCATTTCCGAAATGGCTAATTTTGTAAACAGTTCGCATGCCGCCGTTGTTACGGTATACCGTGAACGATATCGCTGTCCAAAACCGGCGCCGAGGCACACCACAGGCCATAAGTGTAAACGACGGCTGTTGTGCATCAGACCGCCCAGATGAACCAAGGGGCTACCAACAGCGTCTCCTCAATGACCGTTCATCGAACGTTTGCTGAGTATGCTCCTTCGCAACAGATGCCTGGTTCATGCTCCCATGTACACTACTCAGGACCTGCAACATGCGGTCGTGCATTATCCTGCTGAAATGTAGGGTTTCGCAGGGATCGAATGAAGGGTAGAGCCACGGGTCGTAACACATCTCAAATGTAACGTCCACTGTTCAAAGTGCCGTCAATGCGAACAAGAGGTGACCGAGACGTGTAACCAATGGCACCCCATACGCCAGTATGGCGATGACGAATACACGTTTCTAATGTGCGTTCACCGCGATGTCGCCAATCACGGATGCGACCAACATGATGATGTAAACAGAACCTGGATTCTTCCGAAAAAATGACGTTTTTCTATTTGTGCACCCAGTTTCGTCGCTGAGTACACCATCGAAGGCGCTCCTCTCTGTGATGCAGCATCAAGGGTAACCGCAGCCATGGTGTCCTAGCTGATAGTCCATGCTGCCGCAAACGTCGTCGAACTGTTCGTGCAAATGGTGGTTGTCCTGCAAACGTCCCCATCTGTTGACTCAGGGATCGAGACGTGGCTGCACGATCCGTTACAGCCATGCGGATAACATGCCTGTCATCTCGACTGCTAGTGATACGAGGCCGTTGGGATTCAGCACGGCGTTCCTTATTACCCTCGTGAACCCACCAATTCCATATTCTGCTAAGTCACTGGATCTCGACCAATGCGAGCAGCAGTGTCGCGATACGATAAACCGCAATCGCGATAGGCTACAATCCGACCTTTATCGAAGTCGGAAACGTGATGATACGCATTTCTCCTCCTTACACGAGGCATCACAACAACGTTTCACCAGGCAACGCCGGTTAAATGCTGTTTGTGTATGAGAAATCGGTTGGAAACTTTCCTCATGTTAGCACGTTGTAGGTGTCGCCACCGGCGCCAACCTTGTGTGAATGCTCTGAAAAGCTAATCATTCGCATATCACAGCCTCTTGCAATTTTAATGGCCAGTAGTGTAGATTGCTGTTCATCGGCGACGGAGACTGGAATTTGCATGCCACTACAGCAACTGAACGTCCACTGAGTGGCGACAGATGACCTGTTCAGATGAATCCATGCTCCATCGGACAGATGGTTGGCGTGTACGACTTGAAACGTCAGAAAGCAAACATCTTGCAACAGTTATGGTCTGGGGAATGCTTTCGTCGCATTCTCTGGATTATCTCCTCTCCTAGGTCTGGAAGGCACAGTGGATGAACACAAGTATGCATCCACCCTTTTCCACCCCTACATGCAGCTTTTTTTCCCGCCACTAAGGTATCTGCCAGAAGGAGAAGGCAACATGTCACACAGCTCGCAGTGTACGTGCGTGGTTCGAAGGACATCAGGGCACGTTTACCGTACTTCCCTGGCCATGAAACTCCCAGAATTTAAACGAATCGAGAATCTGTGGGACCAACTAGATCGGGTTGTCTGTGCTGTGCATCTTCGACCGGGAAACAGCGTAGCTGTCCACGGCACTGGAGTCGTCGTAAGCTCCACATCCCTGTCGGCATGTTCTAGAACGTCACTGGCTCTCTTCCTGCACTCCTCGCAGCGGTACGCGCTGAAAAAGTTAGTTATTTAGGTTTTTGACTGGTGGTTACGTTAATGTGACTGGGCAGTGTACACATATAGGTATATTATAATGGACCTGCAGGTAGAGTTCTGACCACCACAGCCGCCGGGCCCTGACGGTCTCTGTGGGAGGCAGGCAGGCGCCGGCCGACGGAAGGGGCAGGGGGTATCCTCCCCACTCGCACCGCCCCTCCCCCTCATAGCGTTGGGCAACCACTATCGAACGCCAGAACGCTGTTGTGTAGAGTAGAAGGAGCGCCGTATCGATGAAGAAGTGTGAACCTCCACGGGACCTGAGACGCCAGTGTGAAGTGGACGATATGCAGTTTGCTAAGGGAAAGAACGCATTCTGTGGCTGCCTTTTAGCGTCTGCGTGTTTCCTCCTGACGGAAGATGTTTGGGAGAAATGAGATTTTAGCAGAGGAGGACAAGGTGACAAATAAACGGGACACAAGATATTTATTCCTCACTGACTTCAACAGAAACAAGCTTAACTTCAGATGTGCCCCAGGGTAGCGTAATAGGTCCTCTGCTTTTTACGATTTACATAAACGATCTGGCTGAAAGCAAGGGGAAACTAAAGCCGTAATTTTTCCCGAGGGCATGCAGCTTTACTGTATGATTAAATGATGATGGCGTCCTCTTGGGTAAAATATTCCGGAGGTAAAATAGTCCCCCATTCCTATCTCCGGGCGGGGACTACTCAAGAGGATGTCGTTATCAGGAGAAAGAAAACTGGCGTTCTACGGATCGGAGCGTGGAATGTCAGATCCCTTAATCGGGCAGGTAGGTTAGAAAATTTAAAAAGGGAAATGGACAGGTTGAAGTTAGATATAGTGGGAATTAGTGAAGTTCGGTGGCAGGAGGAACAAGACTTCTGGTCAGGTGACTACAGGGTTATAAACACAAAGTCAAATAGGGGTAATGCAGGAGTAGGTTTAATAATGAATAGGAAAATAGGAATGCGGGTAAGCTACTACAAACAGCATAGTGAACGCATTATTGTGGCCAAGATAGATACGAAGCCCACACCTACTACAGTAGTACAAGTTTATATGCCAACTAGCTCTGCAGATGACGAAGAAATTGAAGAAATGTATGATGAAATAAAAGAAATTATTCAGATTGTGAAGGGAGACGAAAATTTAATAGTCATGGGTGACTGGAATTCGACTGTAGGAAAAGGGAGAGAAGGAAACATAGTAGGTGAATATGGATTGGGGCTAAGAAATGAAAGAGGAAGCCGCCTGGTAGAATTTTGCACAGAGCACAACATAATCATAGCTAACACTTGGTTTAAGACTCATGAAAGAAGGTTGTATACATGGAAGAACCCTGGAGATACTAAAAGGTATCAGATAGATTATATAATGGTAAGACAAAGATTTAGGAACTAGCTTTTAAATTGTAAGACATTTCCAGGGGCAGATGTGGACTCTGACCACAATCAATTGGTTATGACCTGTAGATTAAAACTGAAGAAACTGCAAAAAGGTGGGAATTTAAGGAGATGGGACCTGGATAAACTGAAAGAACCAGAGGTTGTACAGAGGGAGAGCATAAGGGAACAATTGACAGGAATGGGGGAAAGAAATACAGTAGAAGAAGAATGGGTAGCTTTGAGGGATGAAGTAGCGAAGGCAGCAGAGGATCAAGTAGGTAAAAGGACGAGGGCTAGTAGAAATCCTTGGGTAACAGAAGAAATATTGAATTTAATTGATGAAAGGAGAAAATATAAAAATGCAGTAAATGAAGCAGGCAAAAAGGAATACAAACGTCTCAAAAATGAGATCGACAGGAAGTGCAAAATGGCTAAGCAGGGATGGCTAGAGGACAAATGTAAGGATGTAGAGGCCTATCTCACTAGGGGTAAGATAGATACTGCCTACAGAAAAATTAAAGAGACCTTTGGAGATAAGAGAACGACTTGTATGAATATCAAGAGCTCAGATGGAAATCCAGTTCTAAGCAAAGAAGGGAAAGCAGAAAGGTGGAATGAGTATATAGAGGGTCTATACAAGGGCTATGTACTCGAGGACAATATTATGGAAATGGAAGAGGATGTAGATGAAGATGAAATGGGAGATATGATACTGCGTGAAGAGTTTGACAGAGCACTGAAAGACCTGAGTCGAAACAAGGCCCCGGGAGTAGACAACATTCCATTGGAACTACTGACGGACTTGGGAGAGCCAGTCCTGACAAAACTCTACCATCTGGTGAGCAAGATGTATGCAACAGGCGAAATACCCTCAGACTTCAAGAAGAATATAATAATTCCAATCCCAAAGAAAGCAGGTGTTGACAGATGTGAAAATTACCGAACTATCAGTTTAATAAGTCACAGCTGCAAAACACTAACACGAATTCTTTACAGCAGAATGGAAAAACTAGTAGAAGCCAACCTCGGGGAAGATCAGTTTGGATTCCGTAGAAACACTGGAACACGTGAGGCAATACTGACCTTACGACTTACCTTAGAAGAAAGATTAAGGAAAGACAAACCTACGTTTCTAGCATTTGTAGACTTAGAGAAAGCTTTTGACAATGTTGACTGGAATACGCTCTTTCAAATTCTAAGGGTCGCAGGGGTAAAATACAGGGAGCGAAAGGCTATTTACAATTTGTACAGAAACCAGATGGCAGTTATAAGAATCGAGGGACATGAAAGGGAAGCAGTGGTTGGGAAGGGAGTAAGACAAGGTTGTAGCCTCTCCCCGATTGTTCAATCTGTATATTGAGCAAGCAGTAAGGGAAACAAAAGAAAAATTCGGAGTAGGTATTAAAATTCATGGAGAAGAAATAAAAACTTTGAGGTTCGCCGATGACATTGTAATTCTGTCAGAGACAGCAAAGGACTTGGAAGTTGAATGGAATGGACAGTGTCTTGAAAGGAGGATATAAGATGAACATCAACAAAAACAAAACAAGGATAATGGAATGTAGTCTAATTAAGTCGGGTGATGCTGAGGGAATTAGATTAGGAAATGAGACACTTAAAGTAGTAAAGGAGTTTTGCTATTTGGGGAGCAAAATAACTGATGATGGTCGAAGTAGAGAGGATATAACATGTAGACTGGCAACGGCAAGGAAAGCGGTTCTGAAGAAGAGAAATTTGTTAACATCGAGTATAGATCTAAGTGTCAGGAAGTCATTTCTGAAAGTATTTGTATGGAGTGTAGCCATGTATGGAAATGAAACATGGACGATAAATAGTTTGGACAAGAAGAGAATAGAAGCTTTCGAAATGTGGTGCTACAGAAGAATGCTGAAGATTAGATGGGCAGATCACATAACTAATGAGGAAGTATTGAATAGGATTGGGGAGAAGAGAAGTTTGTGGCACAACGTGACCAGAAGAAGGGATCGGTTGGTAGGACATGTTCTGAGGCATCAAGGGATCACCAATTTAGTATTGGAGGGCAGCGTGGAGGGTAAAAATCGTAGAGGGAGACCAAGAGATGAATACACTAAGCAGATTCAGAAGGATGTAGGTTGCAGTAGGTACTGGGAGATGAAAAAGCTTGCACAGGATAGAGTAGCATGGAGAGCTGCATCAAACCAGTCTCAGGACTGAAGACCACAACAACAACAACAACAACATAAACGATCTGGTTGATGGTACTGACAGCGGCCTGAGGCTGTTTGCCGATGATGCTGTAGTCTATAGGAAAGTAATATCACACGAACGTTGTGAACAAATCAATGAGGATTTGCAGAAAACAAATGCGTGGTGTAATGACTGGCAGTTATCTCTCAATATTAGTAAGTGTAACCTACTGCGTATAACAAGGCGAATATCCCCATTAATGTACGAGTTCAAAACAAATGACCAGTCTTTGGAAGCGGTAACGTCCGTCAAGTATCTGGGTGTGACTATTCGAAATGATTTCAAATGGAATGATCAGATTACACAAATAACGGTAAGGCGAACACTAGATTGCGGTTTATTGGTAGAATCCTGAAGTGACACAGTCCTTCAACAAAGGAAAAAGCTTACAAAACGTTAGTTCGTCCAGTCTTGGAGTATTGTTCTTATGTATGGCACCCTTACCAGTTGGGTCTGATTCAAGAGTTTGGGAACGTCCAAAGAAGAGCGGCAAGATTCGTGACTGGTACATTTAGCCATCGCGAGAGCGTTACAAATCTCATAGAAAGTCTGAAGTGGGACACGCTTGCAGATAGACGTCGCGCTAAACAGAAGGGGCTGCTCACTAAACTCCGAAATCTGATCTTCACCGAGGATGTAGGGCATGTATTATTATCACCAACTTTCAAATCGCGCAATGATCACCATTCAAAGATAAGGGAAATAAGAGCTCGTACTGAGGCGCACAGACAGTCATTTTTCCCTTGCGCGATACGCGAGTGGAACAGAGGGGGGAATATGACTTTGGCGAGAATTGTGCCCTCCGCCACACACTGCTTGGTTGCTAGCGGAGTATATATGTAGATGTCGATGTAGACGACCTGGATTTTGCCCAGCGAGGGAAATCCATCCCTAAAGTAGTCGGCGATATGTCATCTAGCCGTGGTAATTGTGTGCAGCACAGAACATTTAACAAAGATGATAAACGATTAATTTGATCGCTACGGGAGAACCTGCCAGTCGAATATATGGTCACGCCCATGGACGTAGTTCGGGAGGACGAGGAGAGATCGCCGTAAGGGAGGGGGACGACGACGACACCTGTTGGAAAGCAGATACTTGTGATCGAGACATACGCGCTACCGAAAGGAAGTCCAGCCGCGTGCAGCACACCTGTTTGCAGCCTTCGCGCTGTCAACAGAAGCTGCCAGCAGCTTCCAGCCTCTTCCGCCGCGCCGATAGCAGCCCGACCACGCCCGGTAAAATGTGTTACAGCTCTCGTCCAAGTCCTCCTGGGAGTTCCGTTTGTCTCATAACAACCTCGATTTGAACACCCTGGTAACGGCCCTGAGATTCTTCTACTTCATAATGGGCAAACTATTACTCCCTTTTTTATGAATAGAATAAATTTTTTAAATTGCATTCCAATAACTGCGGTCCATAGGCGCTTTGTTTATGAAAATAAATAATTGTGACCAATCTCTTTACATTCTTGGGGCTTGCGCTCCTAATCCCTTCACATAATTAGCAAGTACCACATTCAAGTGCAACGTAATAATACACTGTAAAATTTTGACCACTGCAATATTCAGAATGAAATGTAAAACTCTGTGTAAATATTATCTGTAAGTGGAACATATCGGAAACACTGACAAGAAGAAGGGAAAAGATAACAGGATCCCTATTAAGACATAGGGAATAACGTCCGTGGTACTAGAGGGAGCTGTAGAGGGTAAAAGCTGTGGAGGAAGACAAAGAATGGAATATATGCAAGCTCAGCCGATGACCAACGAAGTTAAGTCCCGTAGTGCTCAGAGCCATATGCAGCTCAAGTGCTACTCTGAGATGGAGAGGTTAGCACAAGAGACTCTCTCGTGACGGACCGCATCAAACCAGTTAAAATACTGAGGGTAAAACAAGATTAGAAACTGCTGTGGCCCAATAAGGTAAACCCGGGTCTGTGTCGCGTTTGCGGAAGCTCATATTCGGTAATTTCGGGGCGAAAAAGCTTATTTCCTGTCAAATTTGGACAGGCATGAGCAGAGTCAGATTAGATGGAGAAACGATTTTAAGAAATAAGTAGAATGAAACAGAGTAATTGAAGAATCTTCCAGAGACTCATGATGGCATCACTGTTGTAAGGTATCATTACTTTCAAGAACAAACATTGACTCTGAAGGCATTTGACGGGGACGGGAGAGTAGCCCTATATGGTGCATTAGCAGTGACTGTTTACGGGATAGACAGCAGCTTTCATTTTGACTAAGCAAAGCGGAATAACAGCGAACTACAGTACAGATACGGACGATATAACAGAGAGTGACTGTTATGCAATCTTTTTGTTACTGAAGACAGATGTGGAACACCGCCGTATTCGTTAAATTTAAAATCTTTTACTCTGAGGGCCACAGCACACTTTGTTGGAAAAGAGCGTTTTTTAAAATAAAATGGTGCCAAACTACTCAAATAAATTATTATGTGAGCACCCACTCTTAAACTACAGAACTGTGTGTCTTGGTAAACTAACCCGACAAATCCCGCCTAAAAACAATACCTAATGTGTATTAAAGCGTTCGCAGAGTTGAACGAGATGAAGAGGATGCAGTTTGTGTAGTTAACATTTTTCAACTAATTATGATCTTTACGAAGTCCATAATCTCCATATCGGCAACCTGCGCTACTCATCAGCAGACCAGGCGACGAGAGACCGTCCTAACAGCGAGCAGATGCAACGGAGCATGCGTGAACCAAGGTATGAAACACCACTGACCCTCACAGAAACAAAACAGCAGCTGATACACATTCTTACTACGCAGCAGTTCTACAAGACAACTTTTCAGCTCAGTTAATTTGACGACGTTTCTATAGTTTAAACATTCATAATTTTATGTAAGAATGTTTACACTAGCTACTTACAATTAAATGGACTGTTGACTTAAAGACATTTCAAGGGATGAACCTCTGCAGTAGTAATCATTTAGCAGCAACGAGGAGTATTTAACAGTTTCAGTCAAATACAGACTTTCATTCACAGTTGAATATTTTACATTAATGTTTGACTCGAACAGGAAAACCTTATTCACTTGAACTTGTAAAATGCGCTGTACTGAGCAAAATTCAGCATACTGTAGTTTGTAATATAATTTTGTTTCACTCGAGATTAATTCACTGCGAAATTGTAACAATGTATACAACGATAAACTGATCTTGATACATACGATTACATACGCGACCGAGGCAAAATTGCAACAGCCATTTCATATTAGTTTTTCTGTCCGATTGCAAGTAATTACGTGCTGTTTACTTAATAAGAGAAGACGAAAGAATCGACGGAAGATCAGAAGAACGAAAATTTAGTAAGAAATTGGAAATTTGTGGTAAGTTCTATGGGACCAAACCTCTGAGGTCATCGGTCCCTAGGCTTACACACTACTTCTGACTTAGACTAACTTACGCTAAGGAAACACAAACACCCATTGCCAAGGGAGGACTCGAACCTCCGGCAGAGGCAAGCGCGCGAACCGTGGCAAGGCGCCATAGACCGCACGAAAATTTAGTAAGAAAATCTACGCAGAAGACGAGAGAAGGGCGAAGATTTCAAGACATCGAAACAGAACAACAATCTTGGTCGATTTTCATCACAGAAATATATGATTAAATTTGTGGGTGATCTGGAGATATTCACAGTGAAAAATATTATGTTGGTGCGTAAGTTTCTAGCATTTTTCCGTAAGTTTAGTAAACATGGCAGTTAGCCCGCCCGGTTAGCCGCGCGGTCTAACGTACTGCATTCCGGGCGGGAAGGCGTGCCGGTCCCCGGCACGAATCCTCCCGGCGAATTAGTGTCGAGGTCCGGTGTGCCGGCCAGTCTGTTGATGGTTTTTAAGGCCGCTTTCCACTTGCCTCGGCGAATGCGGTCTGGTTCCCCGTATTGCGCCTCAGTTGCACTATGTCGGCGATTGCTGCGTCTAACACTTTCTCCACGTACGCGTACACCATAATTACTCTACCACGCAAACATTGGGGTTACACTCGTCTGGTGTCAGACGTTCCCTGGAGAGGTCCACCGGGGGCCGAACCGCACAATACCCTTGGGTTCGGTGTGGGGCGGCGGTGGTGTGAGTGGACTGCTGTGGCCCGTTGTGGGGTTGTGTACCACTGCAGGCTACGACGGGGAAGAGGCGTCTCCGTCGTTTCTTGGTCCCCAGTTCGAAACATTACAATACAAAAATAGCAGTTACTTTAGTCATCGATAATATAGTCCTCTTTACTATTTACAACAATCTGCCAACACTGGGATTAATTTTCGATTATGCGACTGCAGAAATCGTGTGGTTTTGAGGCGAAGAAGTCGTCGAGCCATGTTCCGAGCGTGTGGAAGTTTGGCTTTGGCTGCCCACAATTTAAAATAACATTCCGCCTATTCTAATGGCCAAGCGTCTATTATACATCGCGGTGACCACAGAGTAGTTACTGACTTTCAATACAGGTATCGTTTCTGTTCTTCTCACAGGGTATTTTTTTTTTTCAGTTGTTTTCTGTACTGTAATGTAGCAGTTCTTTCTATACACAGTCCAAGTTTCATCGAGCTACGTTACTTGCAGTGACACATCGTGCGAAAGTTACTTTAGTTTTTAAGTTTTACAGATCAGAGGAATACACTTCACGCCACTGGGCGACTGCAGCATGCCGCATTCGTGTAAGTGATAAAATATAGAGAAAGGTCAAGATGGAGACTTCTTTTTTCTTTGAGTCATCAGTTTTCCACACCTGTGCCAATCTCTTCATCTCAGAGTAGCAATTGCAAGATACGTCTTCAATTATTTGCTGGATGTATTCCAATAGCTGTCTTCCCCTACAGTTTTTGCCCTCTACAGTTCCCTCTAGTACCAAGGAAGTTATTCCCTGATGTCCTAACAGATGTCCTATCATCCTATCCCTTGTCCTTGCTTTCGACATATTCCTTTCTTCTCCGATTCTGCGCACAATCTCTTCATTCCTTACCGTATCAGTCCACCTAATTTTCAACATTCGTCTGTATCACCACATCTCAGACTCTTCGATTCTCTTCTGTTCTCGTTTTTCCAAAGTACATGTTTCACTGCTCCAAATGTACATCCTCAATTTCTTCCTCTAATTAGTAGTCGAGACCTCTCTGAGCGGGCCCATCAGCAGACCACGGGCATCTGGAGCTCCTCGACGTCGCGCCGCCCCGGGCCCGTCACGACCGCTACTGCCGCCGACGCCGCCGCCGACTGTGCCCGCCGGAGCTCGAAGCCGGGCTGGCAGCGCTGGCGCGCTGACTCTGCGCTTCTGGCGCGCGCAAGAAGCGGCGGCGGCGACTACAGGCTTTCCAATCGCCGAACAGTGGCGTGGCGTGGCGTGGGAAAATGCGCCGGAACGCCTGCCGATGAGTCGGTGCAATTCCTCGACGCTCCGGCGAGCTGTTGCCAAGTTCACTGGCAATCACGAGCCGGGCGTATTTTTAACTGACTCCTCGAGGAGGGAGCCCGGCCGGCAGCTGGAGCGAAAAAAAGTGCTCTGTACATAAGAAGCGGGCGGTCCGCCGCGCGTTTCTTGTACGAGTAGCTCCTCCCGTAATGACACGAGCTGTCGAGGAGTGTAGTCTGCGGCAACACCAACTTGCCGTCTCGGCGGAGTATAAGCTTGCTGCTCTCGTCACGTGAGGTAATAGTGTACTGGCGCATCAACACCTGTAATAGGAGTTTGGAACTTACCAATGCCGCTGACGAAACGCGAGCTCAAATTTAATATGTTTAATCAGGGCTCCGAAATGCGCATTTTAGACAACGAAATTCAGGTACTTACAAATGTTATTTACCCATCTGACGTATTTTCCATACATAAACAAGATGCAAAGGTCACAGGCCCTGCAGACCTGTCGGTGCTCCCACAAACTGCCTCCATTCCTTTCTGTTTTGTCGTCGGTTCTACAAGGTGTCCTCAATCCCCTGGACTGCCAGGTCGTCCATCATGCGCTGCCGCGGTAGTGTTCTCTTTTGGCATACGGGCTACATGGCCCGCCTACTGGATTCTTTTGCTATTCAGCTTCTATAGGATACTGGTTGTTGCATCCTTCTCCGTTCTCCTTTATCTAAGATCGACCCCCTACATCTCCTCATTACTCTTCTTTCAATTACTAATAGTTTTCCCTTTTCTCATTTAGTTATGGTCCAGGTTTCAAAACCGTACATGACTGCTGGGCATATCACTGTGTTATATATTCTCACCTTAGTATTCTGATACTGACTCTGAGATGATGTGCGTTTCCCTGAGGGAGTACATGCATTTCATTGGAGCATTTGAAGTGGTGAATTCCTTTGAACCTCATACCATCTAGCTCAAGAAATTCCTTCTGCTCTTGTCTTCTTCTTAATTGTATGACTTCCGTTTTGTCTTGATTCACCTTCAGCCCAAATTTCAGTGCGCAGGTGCCCATTTTTTGGTACTATTCTTTCTACTCATGGTTTGTTTCACTTAGCAGTGCTACATCATTTCCATATGCTAGACAAAATTACCATCCATCTGTACTCCAGCCCACTCATGTTGCCTACATCACCTTATTTTCTTTTCTGAGATAACGCTGAACAAATACATTAGAGAGTATCCCCTAGTCTGAGGCCTGTCTCAATCTCGAACGTTTCTGACTTGACCCCTCAGAAAAGCACTGCTGCCCCTGACCCATCCATACAAGTTTGCATCATTTTCACTAGTCTTTGAGGGAGCCTGAAGCCACGCAGTGAATTATATAGGCTATTCCTGTGGATGCTGTCCTATGCACGTAGAACATCGACCAACAGAAGACAGATATATTTATCATATTTCCAGTGTTTTCAAACAATTTATCTTGGGGTGAAAATGCGATCTACCGTTGATCGGTCTGATCGAAAGCCAGCTTGGTATTCCAAGTTGTGCTCTATGAAGGATTGTAATTTTCTGAGGATAATGACAGAGAGTGCCTTATATGTTACATTTAGCAAGTTGATGCCTCTGCAGTTAGCACATTCCATTTCACTTCTCTTCTTGTACGAGGGTTGGAACTTTAATAGTGGCAACTATTTATTTAAAGCTCGTACAAAATAGACACGTGTTTCAAAGTTTTACTAACCTTCAAAGTAGTCACCAGCATTGTGTATAACCCGTTGCCAGCGATGTGGAAGTCGTAGGATACTCTCAGCAATGCCAGTTATGTTGACAGTTCGAGCGGCGCGGTCTATTGCCCGACGAATTTGTAGCAGTTCTCAAGCGAATGCTGTTAAGTGTTTCCTTCAGTTTATAAATCGAGTTGAATTCACGAGGGCTTACTTCAGGGGAGTGCAGTAGGTGGTATAGCATTTCGCAGCCTAATCAGTCAAACAAATCAGTAACAGCTTGCACTGTACGTGCTTGAGCATTGTCCTGCAAAATGATGATCAGGTCCTGAAGTGTCACCACTTTTGTCTGTATGCTGTTCAGTTTTGGCACAAACCTATGACCAGCTTAGAGACAGGAGTGATGACACTTTCTGCAGGACCTCATCACCATTTTGCAGGACAACAGCCGGCCGCGGTGGCCGTGCGGTTCTAGGCGCTGCAGTCCGGAACCGCGGGACTGCTACGTTCGCAGGTTCGGATCCTGCCTCGGGCATGGATGTTTGGGACATCCTTAGGTTAGTTAGGTTTAAGTAGTTCTAAGTTCTTGGGGACTGATGACCTCAGATGTTAAGTCCCATAGTGCTCAGAGCCATTTGAACCATTTTTGCAGGACAATACTCAAGCAAGTACAGTGGAAGCTGTTACTGATTTGTTTGACTGATGGGGCTGCTAAGTGGTATACCACCTACTGTACTCCCCTGACTTAAGCCCTCGTGAGTTAAACTGTGTTCTCTATGCGGAAATTAGCATTCATGTATCGATCTAACAGTGGAATCCCATCACATTGGTTGTTATTGTGTGACATTGCCTAATTAACATGCAGCAAGGTGGAGACGATAAGAATTCACTTCTTCAGGTTCAGTGGTCGAATTAGATTTTTAACCACGATCAAGTAGCAATACGACTGAAATCAGTAATTTAGATGTGTTGTGGGTAAAATCGGAGCTGTCGAACCCGTTTAAAACAGTTCAATGAGCAGTGTAGTGTAGGGGTTATATTCAGGTAAGCCAGTGAAATGTTTTCTTTGCTGACTGTTTGGGGGAATTATATCGCACAGTGAGGTCAGGCGCGTTGCATGTCGTTTGCGTGACAGCAGCGAGCACTCTTTTTGGGCGAGGTAGTAGACTGAGGTGACAAAAGTCATGGGATGCATCGTAACATCGTGCCGGACCTCCTGTTGCCCGGTGTAGTGCAGCGACTCAATGTGGCATGGACTCAACAAGTCGTTGGCAGTCCCCTAGAGAGATATTGAGCCACTCTGCCTCTATAGCCGTCCATAATTGCAAAAGTGTTGCTGGTGCACGATTTTGTGCACGAACTGACCTCTAGATTAAGTCTGATAAATGTTCGATGGGATTCATGTAGGGCGATCTGGATGGCCAAATCAACATCGCATTGTCATGGGAACATGAAGTTCATGAATGTCTGCAAATGATCTCCAAGTAGTCGAACATAGCAATTTCCTCTCAATGACCGGTTCATTTGGATGAGAGGTCCCAGGCCATTCGATGTAAACAATGCCCACACCATTATCGAGACACCACCAGCCTGCACAGTGCCTTATTGACAACTTGGATCCATGGCTTCTTGGGGTCTGCGCCAAACTCAGTTCTTACCCACTGAAATCGGAACTCATCTGACCAGTCCATGGTTTTCAACCGTCTAGCGTCTAAGCGACATGGTCACGAGCCCCAAGAGGGGCTCTCCAGCAGATACTGCGCTTTTAGCAAAGGAACTCGCGTCTGTCGTCTGCTGCCATAGCCCAGTATCGCCAAATTTCGCCGCACTGCCGTAACGGATACGTTCGTCGTATGTCACACATTGGTTTCTGCGTCTATTTCACATATCATTGTTTGTCTGTTAGCACGTGGATCTCGAAATACTGAACTGGAGGGCAGGGTGTAGGTTTGTTGTGTTTTCTGATGAAACCTTGTTCTGTCTCGGTGCCAGCAATGCCCGTGTGGGCCGGCCGGAGTGGCGGTGCGGTTCTAGGCGCTACAATCTGGAGCCGAGCGACCGCTCCGGTCGCAGGTTCGAATCCTGCCTCGGGCATGGATGTGTGTGATGTCCTTAGGTTAGTTAGGTTTAATTAGTTCTAAGTTCTAGGCGACTGATGACCTCAGAAGTTAAGTCGCATAGTGCTCAGAGCCATTTGAACCATTTTTACCGTGTGTTGGTTAGGAGGCCAGTTGGGGCCTGCATCGAGCGTGCCTACCCGGTAGACACACTGGAGCCACATCGGGAGTTATGGTCTCGGGCGTGATTTCGTATGGGAGCAGGAGCACTCTCATGGTTATCCCACGCTCACTCACTGCCAGTCTGCACGCCACTCTGTTGATTCGACCTGTTGTGCTGCCTTTCATGAACAGCATTCCAGGGGGTGTTTTGCAGCAGGATAACGCTCGACCATATACCGCTGTTGTAACCCAACATGCTCTACAGAGTGTCAACATGTTGCCTTGGCCTCATCCATCACCACATCTGTCTCCAATCGAGCGCATATGGGACACCATCGAACAATAACTCCAGTATCATCCACAAACGGCATAACTGTCCCTGCACTGCCCGACCCAAAGCAACATGCATCGAACTCCATCCCATTAACTGACAACGCAATGTATGGATGTTTCCGTACTTTCATCCAACATTCTGGCGGTTACACTGGTTACTAATGTACCAGCATTTCACATCTGTAATGGCTTATCTCGCCCTTACATCAACGTAAGATGCTGTAATATTAATCACTTAAATGTATTACATACACAATCTTTTCCCGAAATTTCGTTACTCTACATTGCGATTTTTTCCGTCATTGTAGTACTGTTAATGTGCTTTACTTTTGAGTTTAACGAATACATAGAAAGTTTTGAATAAAGATTATTTTTAGACTGGCACAGTTTATTTTTCTTGAACCACGTGGTTCCAGCTAACAACAAAGAAATCGCAGTTGTCCGTGGTCAAAAATATGTTGGAAACCACTGACATAAAGCAATGTTGCCCTTGAAAAGCGCCACACACTCCTGGTTAAAACGCAGACCTCTCCACTGCCCCTACACATTGCTGCTGCTAGCTGTCGGCACGGCTCTCCCTCATATCGTGTCAAGGGAAGCTGCGACAACGGTCGCCGTAGTGTCAGGTCGCATTCCTCCATGCGTCACCGAACTGTCCTTGTTGACAGGCAACCAGAGACGAGGTACTGGCAGAATTGAAGCTGTGAGGACGGGTCGTGATTCGTGCTTGGGTAGCTCAAATGGTAGAGCACTTGCCCGCGAAATGCAAAGGTTCCGATTTCGAGTCTCGGTCCGGCACACAATTTTTATCTGCCAAAAAAGTTTTATGTCCTTGTTGTCTTAAGGCTCAAGGAACGTGACTGGGCTGTACGATCCGTAGTGGGTGACAGAACAAATTGTCTATCCTCTCGGGAGCTGGAGCCATCCACAATACGCGTGGCGTTGACTATGGCCCTCCTGGAGCAAGA